>NC_048570.1:84379567-84439567 GCF_013265735.2 Oncorhynchus mykiss
TACTGTAATATCCACCCTGTCCACTGTAATATCCACCCTGTCCACTGTAATATCCACCCTGTCTACTGTAATATCCACCCTGTCCACTGTAATATCCACCCTTTCTACTGTAATATCCACCCTGTCCCCTGTAATATCCACCCTGTCCACTGTAATATCCACCCTGTCCACTGTAATATCCACCCTGTCTACTGTAATATCCACCCAGTCCACTGTAATATCCACCCTGTCTACTGTAATATCCACCCTGTCCACTGTAATATCCACCCTGTCTACTGTAATATCCACCCTGTCTACTGTAATATCCACCCTGTCTACTGTAATATCCACCCTGTCTACTGTAATATCCACCCTGTCCACTGTAATATCCACCCTGTCCACTGTAATATCCACCCTGTCTACTGTAATATCCACCCTGTCCACTGTAATATCCACCCTGTCTACTGTAATGTCCACCCTGTCCACTGTAATATCCACCCTGTCTACTGTAATGTCAACCCTGTCCACTGTAATATCCACCCTGTCTACTGTAATGTCCACCCTGTCCACTGTAATATCCACCCTGTCTACGGTAATATCCACCCTCTCAACTGTAATATCCACCCTGTCTACTGTAATATCCACCCTGTCCACTGTAATATCCACCCTGTCTGCTGTAATATCCACCCTGTCTACTGTAATATCCACCCTGTCTACTGTAATATCCACCCTGTCTACTGTAATATCCACCCTGTCTACTGTAATATCCACCCTGTCCACTGTAATATCCACCCTGTCTACTGTAATATCCACCCTGTCTACTGTAATATCCACCCTTTCTACTGTAATATCCACCCTGTCTACTGTAAACCCACCCTTTCTACTGAAATATCCACCCTGTCTACTGTAATATCCACCCTGTCTACTGTAATACCCACCCTTTCTACTGTAATATCCACCCTGTCTACTGTAATATCCACCCTGTCTACTGTAATACCCACCCTTTCTACTGTAATATAAACCCTGTCCACTGTAATATCCACCCTGTCTACTGTAATATCCACCCTGTCCACTGTAATATCCACCCTGTCCACTGTAATATCCACCCTGTCCACTGTAATATCCACCCTGTCTACTGTAATATCCACCCTTTCTACTGTAATATCCACCCTGTCTACTGTAATACCCACCCTTTCTACTGTAATACCCACCCTTTCTACTGTAATATCCACCCTGTCTACTGTAATATCCACCCTTTCTACTGTAATATCCACCCTGTCTACTGTAATATTCACCCTTTCTACTGTAATACCCACCCTTTCTACTGTAATACCCACCCTTTCTACTGAAATATCCACCCTGTCTACTGTAATACCCACCCTTTCTACTGTAAAAGCCACCCTTTCTACTGTAATAGCCACCCTGTCTACTGTAATATCCACCCTGTCTACTGTAATGTCAACCCTGTCTACTGTAATGTCCACCCTGTCTACTGTAATATCCACCCTGTCCACTGTAATATCCACACTGTCTACTGTAATACCCACCCTGTCTACTGTAATATCCACCCTGTCTACTGTAATATCCACCCTGTCTATTGTAATATCAACCCTGTCTACTGTAATGTCCACCCTGTCTACTGTAATATCCACCCTGTCCACTGTAATATCCACCCTGTCCACTGTAATATCCACCCTGTCCACTGTAATATCCACCCTGTCTACTGTAATATCCACCCTTTCTACTGTAATATCCACCCTGTCTACTGTAATACCCACCCTGTCTACTGTAATACCCACCCTTTCTACTGTAATATCCACCCTGTCTACTGTAATATCCACCCTTTCTACTGTAATATCCACCCTGTCTACTGTAATATTCACCCTTTCTACTGTAATACCCACCCTTTCTACTGTAATACCCACCCTTTCTACTGAAATATCCACCCTGTCTACTGTAATACCCACCCTTTCTACTGTAATAGCCACCCTTTCTACTGTAATAGCCACCCTGTCTACTGTAATATCCACCCTGTCTACTGTAATGTCAACCCTGTCTACTGTAATGTCCACCCTGTCTACTGTAATATCCACCCTGTCCACTGTAATATCCACACTGTCTACTGTAATACCCACCCTGTCTACTGTAATATCCACCCTGTCTACTGTAATATCCACCCTGTCTATTGTAATATCAACCCTGTCTACTGTAATGTCCACCCTGTCTACTGTAATATCCACCCTGTCTGCTGTAATATCCACCCTGTCCACTGTAATAGCCACCCTGTCTACTGTAATAGCCACCCTGTCTGCTGTAATATCCACCCTGTCTACTGTCGGTAATATTAACAGCAATGGAAGGAGGAAAATAGAGAAAAAGCCTATAGTCAGCAGTCCTTACCTGCAGGTCCAGGGCGGTCAGCTGCTTGCCTTTCTCGCCACCCGCATTGCGCTTGTACTCCTCGATGGTCCAGGAGGGCTGACCCCGTTTGCCGTCAACCGACAGGCCTGTGAGCCTGAGGTCTGTGTACAGGGGGCTGCCCTTCATGTGGGACTTGACGGAGGGGGGGAAGGGGTGCGGTGAGAACACCTGCTCCACCAGGTAGGAGTCCTTGGGGGGCTTTGAGGAGCGGTGGACCTGGGGGGCCTTCTCATACTGGCGCTCCCGCTCTGACTGTAGTGGGGAGGGATGGAGGGGGGGGGGTCAGAGGTTAAAGTTGAAAAGTGGGGAGAGAAAGGGAGAGAGGGAGAGAGAGAGAGAGAAAGAGAGAGGGGCGAGAAAGAGAGAGAGAAAGGGGGGAGAGAGAGGGGGGAGAGGGGAGAGAGAGAGAGAGGGAGAGAGACAGAAAGAGAGAGACAGATAGAGAGAGAGGGAGGGAGGGAGAGAAAGAAAGAGAGAGAGAGAGAGGGGGAGAGAGAGAGGGGGAAAGAGAGAAGGGGAAAGAGAGAAGGGGAAAGAGAGGGAGAGAGAGAGAGAGAGAGAGAGAGAGAGGGGAGAGAGAGTGAGGGGGAAAGAGAGAAGGGGAAAGAGAGGGAGAGAGAGAGAGAGAGAGAGAGAGAGAGAGGGGGGGGAGAGAGAGAGGGGGGGAAAGAGAGAAGGGGAAAGAGAGGGAGAGAGAGAGAGAGAGAGAGAGAGAGAGTTATCATATAAAAACTGTCACGCGTACATTGCTGAGGTAAGACCAATGTTTTCATTGAGTGACTGTGTGACCCAATAAAGAGACAATACCAATGTATCAGTGTATAGAAAACACACTGTCCTGCAGCTTGAGAAGTGTGCTGTTTTACTTTACCCCAGGAAACCCAGAAACTTGATTGGTTGAATAGTCCAGTTCCCAGAGTCATAAGAGAAAGATAATGCTACTGTAGATATAGACAGCTAGAACCCTGAACACAACACTGTGTTATAGACAGCTAGAACGCTGAACACACTGTGTTATAGACAGCTAGAATCCTGAACACAGCACTGTGTTATAGACAGCTAGAACCCTGAACACAACACTGTGCTATAGACAGCTAGAACCCTGAACACAGCACTGTGCTATAGACAGCTAAGAGCCCTGAACACAGCACTGTGCTATAGACAGCTAGAACCCTGAACACTGTACTGTGCTATAGACAGCTAGAACCCTGAACACAGCACTGTGCTATAGACAGCTAAGAGCCCTGAACACATCACTGTGCTATAGACAGCTAAGAGCCCTGAACACAGCACTGTGTTATAGACAGCTAGAACCCTGAACACAGCACTGTGTTATAGACAGCTAGAAACCCTGAACACAGCACTGTGCTATAGACAGCTAAGAGTCCTGAACACAACACTGTGCTATAGACAGCTAAGAGCCCTGAACACTGTACTGTGTTATAGACAGCTAAGAGTCCTGAACACAACACTGTGCTATAGACAGCTAAGAGCCCTGAACACTGTACTGTGTTATAGACAGCTAGAAACCCTGAACACAGTACTGTGTTATAGACAGCTAAGAGCCCTGAACACAGTACTGTGTTATAGACAGCTAGAAACCCTGAACACAGCACTGTGTTATAGACAGCTAAGAGCCCTGAACACAACACTGTGTTATAGACAGCTAAGAGCCCTGAACACAACACTGTGCTATAGACAGCTAAGAGCCCTGAACACAGTACTGTGTTATAGACAGCTAGAAACCCTGAACACAGTACTGTGTTATAGACAGCTAAGAGCCCTGAACACAGTACTGTGTTATAGACAGCTAAGAGCCCTGAACACAACACTGTGCTATAGACAGCTAAGAGCCCTGAACACAGTACTGTGTTATAGACAGCTAGAAACCCTGAACACAGCACTGTGCTATAGACAGCTAAGAGCCCTGAACACAGCACTGTGCTATAGACAGCTAAGAGCCCTGAACACTGTACTGTGCTATAGACAGCTAGAAACCCTGAACACAGCACTGTGCTATAGACAGCTAAGAGCCCTGAACAAAGTACTGTGTTATAGACAGCTAAGAGTCCTGAACACAACACTGTGCTATAGACAGCTAAGAGCCCTGAACACTGTACTGTGTTATAGACAGCTAAGAGCCCTGAACACAGTACTGTGTTATAGACAGCTAAGAGTCCTGAACACAACACTGTGCTATAGACAGCTAAGAGCCCTGAACACTGTACTGTGTTATAGACAGCTAGAAACCCTGAACACAGTACTGTGTTATAGACAGCTAAGAGCCCTGAACACAGTACTGTGTTATAGACAGCTAGAAACCCTGAACACAGCACTGTGTTATAGACAGCTAAGAGCCCTGAACACAACACTGTGTTATAGACAGCTAAGAGCCCTGAACACAACACTGTGCTATAGACAGCTAAGAGCCCTGAACACTGTACTGTGCTATAGACAGCTAGAAACCCTGAACACAGTACTGTGTTATAGACAGCTAAGAGCCCTGAACACAACACTGTGTTATAGACAGCTAAGAGCCCTGAACACAACACTGTGCTATAGACAGCTAAGAGCCCTGAACACTGTACTGTGCTATAGACAGCTAGAAACCCTGAACACAGTACTGTGTTATAGACAGCTAAGAGCCCTGAACACAACACTGTGTTATAGACAGCTAAGAGCCCTGAACACAGCACTGTGCTATAGACAGCTAGAACCCCTGAACATAGCACTGTGCTATATACAGCTAAGAGTCCTGAACACAGTACTGTGTTATAGACAGCTAAGAGCCCTGAACACAGTACTGTGTTATAGACAGCTAAGAGCCCTGAACACAGTACTGTGTTATAGACAGCTAAGAGTCCTGAACACAACACTGTGCTATAGACAGCTAAGAGCCCTGAACACTGTACTGTGTTATAGACAGCTAAGAGCCCTGAACACTGTACTGTGTTATAGACAGCTAAGAGTCCTGAACACAACACTGTGCTATAGACAGCTAAGAGTCCTGAACACAACACTGTGCTATAGACAGCTAAGAGCCCTGAACACTGTACTGTGTTATAGACAGCTAAGAGCCCTGAACACTGTACTGTGTTATAGACAGCTAAGAGTCCTGAACACAACACTGTGCTATAGACAGCTAACAGTCATGAACACTGTACTGTGTTATAGACAGCTAGAAACCCTGAACACAGTACTGTGTTATAGACAGCTAAGAGCCCTGAACACAGTACTGTGTTATAGACAGCTAGAAACCCTGAACACAGCACTGTGTTATAGACAGCTAAGAGCCCTGAACACAACACTGTGTTATAGACAGCTAAGAGCCCTGAACACAACACTGTGCTATAGACAGCTAAGAGCCCTGAACACTGTACTGTGTTATAGACAGCTAGAAACCCTTAACACAGTACTGTGTTATAGACAGCTAATAACCCTGAACACAGTACTGTGTTATAGACAGCTAAGAGTCCTGAACACAACACTGTGCTATAGACAGCTAACAGCCATGAACACTGTACTGTGTTATAGACAGCTAGAAACCCTGAACACAGTACTGTGTTATAGACAGCTAAGAGCCCTGAACACAGTACTGTGTTATAGACAGCTAGAAACCCTGAACACAGCACTGTGTTATAGACAGCTAAGAGCCCTGAACACAACACTGTGTTATAGACAGCTAAGAGCCCTGAACACAACACTGTGCTATAGACAGCTAAGAGCCCTGAACACTGTACTGTGTTATAGACAGCTAGAAACCCTTAACACAGTACTGTGTTATAGACAGCTAATAACCCTGAACACAGTACTGTGTTATAGACAGCTAAGAGCCCTGAACACAACACTGTGCTATAGACAGCTAAGAGCCCTGAACACTGTACTGTGTTATAGACAGCTAGAAACCCTGAACACAGCACTGTGCTATAGACAGCTAAGAGCCCTGAACACAGTACTGTGTTATAGACAGCTAAGAGCCCTGAACACAGTACTGTGTTATAGACAGCTAAGAGCCCTGAACACAGTACTGTGTTATAGACAGCTAAGAGCCCTGAACACAACACTGTGCTATAGACAGCTAGAAACCCTGAACACAACACTGTGCTATAGACAGCTAGAACCCCTGAACACAGCACTGTGTTATAGACAGCTAGAAACCCTGAACACAGCACTGTGTTATAGACAGCTAGAAACCCTGAACACAACACTGTGCTATAGACAGCTAGAAACCCTGAACACAACACTGTGCTATAGACAGCTAGAAACCCTGAAGACAGTACTGTGCTATAGACAGCTAGAAACCCTGAACACAGTACTGTGCTATAGACAGCTAAGAGCCCTGAACACTGTTCTGTGCTATAGACAGCTAAGAGCCCTGAACACAGTACTGTGCTATAGACAGCTAAGAGCCCCGAACACAGCACTGTGTTATAGACAGCCAAGAGCCCTGAACACAGTACTGTGTTATAGACAGCTAGAAACCCTGAACACAGTACTGTGCTATAGACAGCTAAGAGCCCTGAACACAGCACTGTGCTATAGACAGCTAATAACCCTGAACACAACACTGTGTTATAGACAGCTAGAAACCCTGAACACAACACTGTGCTATAGACAGCTAAGAGCCCTGAACACAGTACTGTGTTATAGACAGCTAGAAACCCTGAACACAGTACTGTGCTATAGACAGCTAAGAGCCCTGAACACAGCACTGTGCTATAGACAGCTAATAACCCTGAACACAGTACTGTGCAATAGACAGCTAAGAGCCCTGAACACAGCACTGTGCTATAGACAGCTAGAAACCCTGAACACAGTAATGTGCTATAGACAGCTAAGAGCCCTGAACACAGCACTGTGTTATAGACAGCTAAGAGTCCTGAACACAGCACTGTGTTATAGACAGCTAAGAGCCCTGAACACAACACTGTGTTATAGACAGTTAGAAACCCTGAACACAGCACTGTGCTATAGACAGCTAAGAGCCCTGAACACTGTACTGTGCTATAGACAGCTAAGAGCCCTGAACACAGTACTGTGCTATAGACAGTTAGAAACCCTGAACACAGCACTGTGCTATAGACAGCTAAGAGCCCTGAACACTGTACTGTGCTATAGACAGCTAAGAGCCCTGAACACAGTACTGTGCTATAGACAGCTAATAGCCCTGAACACAGTACTGTGCAATAGACAGCTAAGAGCCCTGAACATAGCACTGTGCTATAGACAGCTAGAAACCCTGAACACAGTAATGTGCTATAGACAACTTAGAACCCTGAACACATCACTGTGCTATAGACAGCTAAGAGCCCTGAACACAGCACTGTGTTATAGACAGCTAAGAGTCCTGAACACAGCACTGTGTTATAGACAGCTAAGAGCCCTGAACACAACACTGTGTTACAGACAGCTAGAAACCCTGAACACAGCACTGTGTTATAGACAGCTAGAAACCCTGAACACAGCACTGTGTTATAGACAGCTAGAAACCCTGAACACAGTACTGTGTTATAGACAGCTAGAAACCCTGAACACAGTACTGTGTTATAGACAGCTAAGAGCCCTGAACACAACACTGTGTTATAGACAGCTAGAAACCCTGAACACAGTACTGTGTTATAGACAGCTAAGAGCCCTGAACACAACACTGTGTTATAGACAGCTAGAAACCCTGAACACAGTACTGTGTTATAGACAGCTAGAAACCCTGAACACAGTACTGTGTTATAGACAGCTAAGAGCCTTGAACACAGTACTGTGTTATAGACAGCTAGAAACCCTGAACACAGTACTGTGTTTTAGACAGCTAGAAACCCTGAACACAGTACTGTGTTATAGATAGCTAGAAACCCTGAACACAGCACTGTGCTATAGACAGCTAGAAACCCTGAACACAGTACTGTGTTATAGACAGCTAGAAACCCTGAACACAACACTGTGCTATAGACAGCTAGAAACCCTGAACACAACACTGTGCTATAGACAGCTAGAAACCCTGAACACAGTACTGTGTTATAGACAGCTAAGAGCCCTGAACACAGTACTGTGTTATAGACAGCTAGAAACCCTGAACACAACGCTGTGCTATAGACAGCTAAGAGCCCTGAACACAGCACTGTGCTATAGACAGCTAGAAACCCTGAACACAGCACTGTGTTATAGACAGCTAAGAGCCCTGAACACAGTACTGTGCTATAGACAGCTAAGAGCCCTGAACACAACACTGTGCTATAGACAGCTAGAAACCCTGAACACAGTACTGTGTTATAGACAGCTAAGAGCCCTGAACACAGTACTGTGTTATAGACAGCTAGAAACCCTGAACACAACACTGTGCTATAGACAGCTAAGAGCCCTGAACACAGCACTGTGCTATAGACAGCTAGAAACCCTGAACACAGTACTGTGTTATAGACAGCTAAGAGCCCTGAACACAGTACTGTGTTATAGACAGCTAGAAACCCTGAACACAGTACTGTGTTATAGACAGCTAAGAGCCCTGAACACAACACTGTGTTATAGACAGCTAGAAACCCTGAACACAGTACTGTGTTATAGACAGCTAAGAGCCCTGAACACAACACTGTGTTATAGACAGCTAGAAACCCTGAACACAGTACTGTGTTATAGACAGCTAGAAACCCTGAACACAGTACTGTGTTATAGACAGCTAAGAGCCTTGAACACAGTACTGTGTTATAGACAGCTAGAAACCCTGAACACAGTACTGTGTTTTAGACAGCTAGAAACCCTGAACACAGTACTGTGTTATAGATAGCTAGAAACCCTGAACACAGCACTGTGCTATAGACAGCTAGAAACCCTGAACACAGTACTGTGTTATAGACAGCTAGAAACCCTGAACACAACACTGTGCTATAGACAGCTAGAAACCCTGAACACAACACTGTGCTATAGACAGCTAGAAACCCTGAACACAGTACTGTGTTATAGACAGCTAAGAGCCCTGAACACAGTACTGTGTTATAGACAGCTAGAAACCCTGAACACAACGCTGTGCTATAGACAGCTAAGAGCCCTGAACACAGCACTGTGCTATAGACAGCTAGAAACCCTGAACACAGCACTGTGTTATAGACAGCTAAGAGCCCTGAACACAGTACTGTGCTATAGACAGCTAAGAGCCCTGAACACAACACTGTGCTATAGACAGCTAGAAACCCTGAACACAGTACTGTGTTATAGACAGCTAAGAGCCCTGAACACAGTACTGTGTTATAGACAGCTAGAAACCCTGAACACAACACTGTGCTATAGACAGCTAAGAGCCCTGAACACAGCACTGTGCTATAGACAGCTAGAAACCCTGAACACAGTACTGTGTTATAGACAGCTAAGAGCCCTGAACACAGTACTGTGTTATAGACAGCTAGAAACCCTGAACACAACACTGTGCTATAGACAGCTAGAAACCCTGAACACAGTACTGTGTTATAGACAGCTAAGAGCCCCGAACACAGTACTGTGTTATAGACAGCTAAGAGCCCTGAACACAACACTGTGCTATAGACAGCTAAGAGCCCTGAACACAACACTGTGCTATAGACAGCTAAGAGCCCTGAACACAACACTGTGCTATAGACAGCTAAGAGCCCTGAACACAACACTGTGCTATAGACAGCTAGAAACCCTGAACACAGTACTGTGTTATAGACAGCTAAGAGCCCTGAACACAGTACTGTGTTATAGACAGCTAGAAACCCTGAACACAGTACTGTGTTATAGACAGCTAGAAACCCTGAACACAACACTGTGCTATAGACAGCTAGAAACCCTGAACACAACACTGTGCTATAGACAGCTAGAAACCCTGAACACAGTACTGTGTTATAGACAGCTAAGAGCCCTGAACACAGTACTGTGTTATAGACAGCTAAGAGCCCTGAACACAGTACTGTGTTATAGACAGCTAAGAGCCCTGAACACAGTACTGTGTTATAGACAGCTAGAAACCCTGAACACAGTACTGTGTTATAGACAGCTAGAAACCCTGAACACAACACTGTGCTATAGACAGCTAGAAACCCTGAACACAACACTGTGCTATAGACAGCTAGAAACCCTGAACACAGTACTGTGTTATAGACAGCTAAGAGCCCTGAACACAGTACTGTGTTATAGACAGCTAAGAGCCCTGAACACAGTACTGTGTTATAGACAGCTAAGAGCCCTGAACACAGTACTGTGTTATAGACAGCTAGAAACCCTGAACACAATACTGTGTTATAGACAGCTAAGAGCCCTGAACACAGTACTGTGTTATAGACAGCTAAGAGCCCTGAACACAACACTGTGCTATAGACAGCTAGAAACCCTGAACACAGTACTGTGTTATAGACAGCTAGAAACCCTGAACACAGTACTGTGTTATAGGCAGCTAAGAGCCCTGAACACAGTACTGTGTTATAGACAGCTAAGAGCCCTGAACATAGCACTGTGTTATAGACAGCTAAGAGCCCTGAACACAACACTGTGCTATAGACAGCTAAGAGCCCTGAACACAACACTGTGTTATAGACAGCTAAGAGCCCTGAACACAGTACTGTGTTATAGACAGCTAAGAGCCCTGAACACAACACTGTGCTATAGACAGCTAGAAACCCTGAACACAGTACTGTGTTATAGACAGCTAGAAACCCTGAACACAGTACTGTGTTATAGACAGCTAAGAGCCCTGAACACAGTACTGTGTTATAGACAGCTAAGAGCCCTGAACATAGCACTGTGTTATAGACAGCTAAGAGCCCTGAACACAGCACTGTGCTATAGACAGCTATTATACTACCAGTACTGCAGTACCAGGAATCCTTCTCTCCATGAGTTCACTGCATTAAATAAGAAACACACTCATGTATCCACTCACTTTTCAAGTCAATAAAAAAAGTTATCCGTAAACAAAGTGCCGAATTATGAAGCACAACATTTGTTTTTAATATCTGCGAGCATCTGATTTCTGCCCTGGGGGAAGAAAAGAAAATGCTCCTGTTCAGTTGGAGAGTTGGCCATTTTTCCAAAAGGAACTAAATCAGATTTCTCTCTGCCATTTGAAGTGCATATTGGACTATCGCGGGATAACCTTAGAAATCAGTGTTCACTAACACAATGAAATCTATCGTTGGGAAATTGATTAAGTAGTGTAAGCCTTTAAGTTCATTCAAGTCTACAGTCAATATGAACCCTTACGGCCAAACCAGTCAATCAAAACAAGAACAGCATGTACAGCATGTTTCTGTTGGCCAGATGAACATCCATTCATGTTATTGATCAATGGAAGACCTTCTCTCTTCATTCTTAAACACACTTCCATGACAACAAAACACATTTCCCCAAATGACCTCCTTTCATTTTTATGTCTTCCATTGTTATGTTATCGTTATCTCCACTGACCAAGATAAACAACGTGAAGAACACATCACTCTACTGTGCAATCTATTGATTACAAGTCTGGGCCAGTAAAAAACACCACATTTAGCACAAATACTAAATTCTTCATGAGTGTTTTTAGGCTCTACACCCCTCAATGCAGGGACGCATCGGGACGAGACATTTCTAACACACCATTTTTTCCCTCAACACCACCATTATTAGTCAAATAATGAGCATTTAGCGCAAAACCCCAGACCAGCCCATCTGACATTTGCCTGAATTGACCTATGGCCCGTCGGTCTGCATCAACATTAACAGCAATGGGTAACGCCAGCTATCAGAGTCATAGAAGTGACTCAAATCTATTCCTGTCTGGTTAACTGCTCATATATACGTTGACAATGTGCCTCTGTCTCTGAGGCTGCGACTGTACGTTTCAAATGGACGTCTCTCCAGCCATCTGGAGGGCTGCATTCAATGTTAATTGGATGTTGATGAATACCGAGCTGTAGGGGGAGAACAGCACAATGCATGTCTTAATTCAGGAATGCTCCTTCGCAGACAAATCGATGTGTGTTTGTATGTGTGTATGTGTGTGTGTAGTTTGTTTTGCCAAGTAAATCTGCTCTCAGCTCCTGATCACCCAGGCTCCTTGTCAATCAGGCTTATCGATCTGTGTGGTAGGTCTACTTAGAGGATGTCTCTCAGCTGAGGTTAGTAGCTAGCTGTATCATCTCGGCAGTTGGAGATGATGCCCATGTTTATGGAATCATTCCAGGGGGTGGAGAATGTTGTGCCTGCCTGCCTGCCTGCCTGCCTGCCTGCCTGCCTGCCTGCCTGCCTACCTAACTACCTAACTACCTGACTTACCTAGTGAGAGTGACAAGCGAGATGAAAGCTTCAACACCGCCATCACACTTCTCACAATGTTGTTTTGGCACCCTAACCTGACATCCTTATTAACATTCAGGAGTTATGTGAGTCTTGCAGTGGCTCTGGTGACAGGGAGGGGAGAGGAGGGAGATGGGAGGGGAAAGGGAAAGAGAGAGTAGAGAGGGACATTTGTGATCTGAATGGGGGGGGAGGATCAGGGGACTGCTTGGTTGAAAGAGACAGCGAGGCAGTGGAGAGGGAGGCAGGAGAGGGGAGACCGGGGAGGAGATGGAGGTGAGATTGAGAGAGAAGAACAGAGGGAGGAAAAAGAGAGTGGGGGGTGGAGCAGAGGATGGAGGCAAGGAGCAAAGAGGAGAGGGGAGGGGAGGGAAAGAGCAAAGAGGAGAGGGAGGGAGCAAAGAGGAGAGGGGAGGGAGAGAGCAAAGAGGAGAGGGGAGGGAGAGAGCAAAGAGGAGAGGGGAGGGAGAGAGCAAAGAGGAGAGGGAGGGGAGGGAGGGAGCAAAGAGGAGAGGGAGGGGAGGGAGGGAGCAAAGAGGAGAGGGGAGGGGAGGGAAAGAGCAAAGAGGGGAGGGAGGGAGCAAAGAGGAGAGGGAGGGGAGGGGAGGGGAGGGGAGGGAGCAAAGAGGAGAGGGTAGGGAGGGAGCAAAGAGGAGAGGGAGGGAGCAAAGAAGAGAGGGAGGGAGCAAAGAAGAGAGGGAGGGAGCAAAGAGGAGAGGGAGGGAGCAAAGAGGAGAGGGGAGGGAGGGAGGGAGCAAAGAGGAGAGGGGGGGAGCAAAGAGGAGAGGGAGGGAGCAAAGAGGAGAGGGGAGGGAGAGAGCAAAGAGGAGAGGGGAGGGAGCAAAGAGGAGAGGGGAGGGAGCAAAGAGGAGAGGGAGGGAGGGAGCAAAGAGGGTAGGGAGGGAGCAAAGAGGAGAGGGAGGGAGGGAGCAAAGAGGAGAGGGAGGGAGCAAAGAGGAGAGGGGAGGGAGGGAGCAAAGAGGGTAGGGAGGGAGAGAGCAAAGAGGAGCGGGGAGGGAGAGAGCAAAGAGGAGAGGGAGGGAGAGAGCAAAGAGGAGAGGGGACGGAGAGAGCAAAGAGGAGAGGGGAGGGCGGGAGTAAAGAGGAGAGGGGAGGGAGCAAAGGGGGAGGGGAGGGAGCAAAGAGGAGAGGGGAGGGAGGGAGCAAAGAGGAGAGGAGAGGGGAGGGAGCAAAGAGGACAGGGGAGGGAGAGAGCAAAGAGGAGAGGGAGGGAGCAAAGGGGGAGGGGGGGGAGGGAGCAAAGAGGAGAGGGGCAGAGAGAACAAAGGGGAGTCTGGGAAGAGAGGAATGGGAGAGTCAGGGAGGAGAGAGGGAGGGAAAGGAGCTATAAAAACAGGGGACTGCTGATAAGAGAGGGGGTGTGGCTGGGCTTCAAAGGCCACTGAACAGATGGACTAACCTTTACTGTGGGTCTGCATCTGACCTCTGTCTCAGGACCCTCTCTCTATTCACACATACTGCAAAAAACAAAACCTATTCTAACATTAATTATTAACATACCAACGTATCCTCTGGAATGTTAGATACAGTATCTATACAATATGAATGTGTAATGATACATTGGGGCAAAAAAGTATTTAGTCAGCCACCAATTGTGCAAGTTCTCCCACTTAAAAAGATGAGAGAGGCCTCTTTGGTCTTGGCCATAGTGGAGTTTGGAGTGTGACTGTTTGAGGTTGTGGACAGGTGTCTTTTATACTGATAACAAGTTCAAACAGGTGCCATTAATACAGGTAACGAGTGGAGGACAGAGGAGCCTCTTAAAGAAGAAGTTACAGGTCTGTGAGAGCCAGAAACGTTGCTTGTTTGTAGGTGACCAAATACTTATTTTCCACCATAATTTGCTAATAAATTCATTAAAAATCCCACAATGTGATTTTCTGGATTTTCTTTCTCATTTTGTCTGTCATAGTTGAAGTGTACCTATGATGAAAATTACAGGCCTCTCTCATCTTTTTAAGTGGGAGAACTTGCACAATTGGTGGCTGACTAAATAATTTTTTGCCCCACTGTGTGTAATATTGGGAATGAAGAAGACTATGACTGAAGCTTTGGACAAATGAATGGGCCTGTAAGAAACGCATAATTTTTACCAAATTAAGGTTCTGAATGAAACTTGAACTTTTTAAAATGGGGTGGAACTATTTTCATATCATCAGGTAACGTGAGATTTGGGAAGTGGAACTATCATGGAAAATAAATGCATTCACATTGCTGTGGATAAATGTATTGTATTCATATTGCTGTGGATAAATGTACTGTATTCATATTGCTGTGGGTAAATGTATTGTATTCATATTGCTGTGGATAAATGTACTGTATTCATATTGCTGTGGATAAATGTATTGTATTCATATTGCTGTGGATAAATGTACTGTATTCATATTGCTGTGGGTAAATGTACTGTATTCATATTGCTGTGGATAAATGTACTGTATTCATATTGCTGTGGATAAATGTACTGTATTCATATTGCTGTGGGTAAATGTACTGTATTCATATTGCTGTGGATAAATGTACTGTATTCATATTGCTGTGGGTAAATGTATTGTATTCATATTGCTGTGGATAAATGTACTGTATTCATATTGCTGTGGATAAATGTACTGTATTCATATTGCTGTGGATAAATGTATTGTATTCATATTGCTGTGGATAAATGTATTGTATTCATATTGCTGTGGATAAATGTACTGTATTCATATTGCTGTGGGTAAATGTACTGTATTCATATTGCTGTGGATAAATGTATTGTATTCATATTGCTGTGGATAAATGTACTGTATTCATATTGCTGTGGGTAAATGTACTGTATTCATATTGCTGTGGATAAATGTACTGTATTCATATTGCTGTGGGTAAATGTATTGTATTCATATTGCTGTGGATAAATGTATTGTATTCATATTGCTGTGGATAAATGTACTGTATTCATATTGCTGTGGATAAATGTATTGTATTCATATTGCTGTGGATAAATGTATTGTATTCATATTGCTGTGGATAAATGTACTGTATTCATATTGCTGTGGATAAATGTACTGTATTCATATTGCTGTGGGTAAATGTACTGTATTCATATTGCTGTGGATAAATGTACTGTATTCATATTGCTGTGGGTAAATGTATTGTATTCATATTGCTGTGGATAAATGTACTGTATTCATATTGCTGTGGATAAATGTACTGTATTCATATTGCTGTGGATAAATGTACTGTATTCATATTGCTGTGGATAAATGTACTGTATTCATATTGCTGTGGATAAATGTACTGTATTCATATTGCTGTGGATAAATGTATTGTATTCATATTGCTGTGGATAAATGTACTGTATTCATATTGCTGTGGGTAAATGTATTGTATTCATATTGCTGTGGATAAATGTACTGTATTCATATTGCTGTGGATAAATGTATTGTATTCATATTGCTGTGGATAAATGTACTGTATTCATATTGCTGTGGATAAATGTACTGTATTCATATTGCTGTGGATAAATGTATTGTATTCATATTGCTGTGGATAAATGTATTGTATTCATATTGCTGTGGATAAATGTACTGTATTCATATTGCTGACAATAACATGTCTGAAAGGAACTGCTCGTTTAGACTATATTACAATCAATACCCAGGTCTAGAATTACACTCAAAATGTGAGCAGGACTGTCACGCCCTGACCTTAGAGAGCTTTTTATGTCTCTATTTTGGTTTGGTCAGGGTGTGATTTGGGTTGGCATTCTATGTTCATTTTTCTATGTTCTGTATTTCTTTGTTTTTGCCGGGTACGGTTCTCAATGGGACGGCAGGGTAGCCTAGTGGTTAGAGTGTTGGACTAGTAACTGAAAGGTTGCAAGTTCAAATCCCTGAGCTGACAAGGTACAAATCTGTTGTTCTGCCCCTGACACGGCAGTTAACCCACTGTTACTAGGCCTTTGAAAATAATATTTTTTTCTTAACTGACTTGCCTAGTTAAATAAAGGTATAAAAAATAAAATCAGGGACAGTTGTCTCTGATTGAGAAACATACTTAGGCAACCTTTTCCCACCTGTGTTTGTGGGTAGTTATTTTCTGTTTTGTGTTTCTGCACCTGACAGAGCTGTTCGTTGTCGTTTTGCTCTTTGTTATTTTGTTCTAGTGTTCAGTTTTAAATAAATATCACGAACACGTACCACGCTGCGCTTTGGTCCACTCCTTCTTTATCAGACGAAAAACTACCACCACCAAAGGACCAAGCAGCGTGGTAAGGAGGACTGGACATGGGAGGACATCCTGGACGGCAAAGGATCCTAGACGTGGGAGGAGATCCTGGTTGTAAAAGACCGCCTGCCATGGGAGCAGGTCGAAGCAGCAAGGAAGGTGGAGGCAGCTGGTAAAAGGGCCAAGGATTACACGGGGACAAAGCTGGCACTAAAGACAGGGACGCCACTCACAATTTTTTTTTTAGGGAGGCACACGGGGAGATTGGCTGAGCCAGGTTGGAGACCTGAGCCAACTCCCCATGCTTACCGGAGGGAGAGTCGTACTGGTCAGGCACCGTGTTATGCGGTGGAGTGTACGGTGTCTCCAGTGCACGTGCACAGCCCGGTGCGCTACATTCCAGCTCCCCAAATCGGCCGGGCTAGAGTGGGCATCCAGCCAGGTCGGAGGGTGCCGACGCAGCGCATCTGGCCGCCAGTATGTCTCTATGGCCCGGGATATCCTGCGCCGGCTCTGCTCACTGTCTCCGGTGCGTCTGCACAGCCCAGTGCGTCCTGTTTCTGCGCCCCGCATCTGCAGGGCGAAAATAACCATCCAGCCAGGACGGGTTGTGCAGGCTCCTAGCTCGAGACCTCCAGTGCGCCTCCACGGCCCAGTGTATCCGGTGCCTCTGCATAGGACAGGGCCTCCTGTATGTCTCTCCAGCCTGGTGAGTCCTGTGCCTGCGCCCAGAATTAATCACCTTATGTCTCCCCAGCCTGGTGAGCCCTGTGAGAGCTCCACGTACCAGACTGCCCATACGTCTCCTCTTTCCAGTGATGATCCATGGCAAGAAGCCTACAGTGATGATCCATGGCAAGAAGCCTCCAGTGATGATCCATGGCACAAAGCCTCCAGTGATGATCAAGGGCACGAAGCCTCCAGTGATGATCCATGGCACGAAGCCTCCAGTGATGATTCATGGCACAAAGCCTCCAGTCCGGAGCCTCCAGCGAAGGTCTCCAGTCCGGGGCCCGCTACGAGGGTCTCCAGTCCGGGGCCCGCTACGAGGGTCCCCAGTCCGGGGTCGGCGGCGAGGGTCCCCGCACCAGAGGTGCCACCAAAGTGGGGGGAGCCAGAGGCGGAGGGGGGTCTACGTCCCGCACCAGAGCCGCCGCCGTAAAGGAAGCCCACCCAGACCCCCCTCCTTTAGAGTCAGGTTTTGCGGCCGGAGTCCGCACCGACTCTCTCTGGCCATAGAGAGGCTTTTATTCTCTATTTTGGTTAGGCCAGGGTGTGACTAGGTTGGGCATTCTAGTTTCTTTATTTCTATGTTTTCTATTTCTTTGTGTTTGGTAGGGTGTGGTTCTCAATCAGAGGCAGCTGTCTATCGTTGTCTCTGATTGAGAACCATACTTAGGCAGCCTTTTTTCCACCTGTCTTGGTGAGAAGTTGACTTTGTTTAGGGCACTTCGCCTTTCGCCTCACGGTTTGTTTTTGTAGTGTTTATTGTTTTGTTTTGGCGTCATGTTTATAAATAAAAAGGAAATGTACGCCTACCACGCTGCACCTTGGTCCTCTTACTTTAACAGCCATGACAAGGACAATGATGTGGTGCTGATGTTTTGCCCATCACCCGCAGGCAGCCCTGTAATGGTCTACCCCCAATACTATAAGCCTGGTAAATATATAACAACTCCATTATACCTACAGTAATTTAACATTGTCTTATTACTGTGTGGAAGCTACTGGAGTACATTCCACAGCAGTAACTGCCGTGTGGAGAATTGAAGAGAAAGTCAAAGTTGTGAGCCAGTTTGGTTGTATGGCACCAGTGTACAGGTACACTAGATTTACTCAGAGTGTCAGAAACAACTGGTTACCCTCCATCTGGGCAATATGCCAACAGAGGTAAGAAGAGAAAGAGAGTGATTTTTGAGTGATGGTTTATCTGTGTAATTTGGAAATGGCTACGATTGACAGTGAGTCATGGTAATGATGTAAGAAGGAGCTGAAGGGAGCCATGCCTTCTCTTCCTGGGTTCTATAGAATCAGGAGTAAAAGTTTATAGCTAATCAAAAAACAAAGTTCACATAAAAAGCAAGATGACAAATGTATTTGACATTTTATTTTCAAAGCGTTTTTCATCACAAAGATTCAAAAGGTGGTTTATATAAAGCTTTCACTTACACTTAACAATTTCAAGAATCTTAACTCTTACACCTAAAACCTAACATTTTAAAGTTCCAGAAAGCTAGAGAACTAGGAGAACATAACAAGTAAATAAGTCAAACATTTCATCATAAATTCATCATCAAATAGCACACATAATATATTTCATAACACATTTAATTTGACATTTCATCAAGTTTATTGTAGATTTGCATAAACTACATTTCTGATTTCAAACATTGCCATTTGTCAATTATATTCAGTAGGGTAAATCTAGAACAAAATCTGACGGTTGATTGGGATCTTTTCATAATGTTTTTTTTTAAAACTATATTTCTTTGCCGTTAGATTTAGTGTGTCATTAACATTTTCTATCCACCCCGGACAGGATGGGGTTCTCCTCAGCAAGGCTGTCCCTGGTCTCCAGAGCCCTCGGAGTTCCTGCCAGAAGACTCCAGTGTGCTCCCCAGCTCTGGGCCAGCTCAGGTAGGTACGTCTCTTCACCAGCTTTCTCATCCGGTGGAAGGGGGAGAGCTGCTGGTCTGGGACCTCCTCCAGAAACACCAGGATCAGAACGTCCTTCTGCTCATCAAACAGACGGAAGCTGGCCACCTGGATCTCCCGGGAGCACCACTCACTCTCCAGGTAGCGACGGCTGATCACGCAGATGGTCTTGCGGCTCCCGTAGATGGCGTCTGTGATGTTGTCTACGATGGGTTTGCCTGGCTGGAAGTCACGGTGATGTAGACACAGCTTCCAGCCTTGGTTTCCCTCCAGCTCTGGCAGAAGTTCCCTCAGGACCCAGGGCTCATCGTGCCCATTGTAGGAGACGAAGGCATCATACTGATGAGTCACACGGATGTTCCTCCGCTTTGTGTCATAGAGATAAGCCTGAAAGAGATAGTAGGCGTAGACCAACTGCCATCTCAGGAGATGCTAGACAAAAGACCCCAGCAAGGTTAAGAGGACCAGAGAAGTGGAGGAGATGAAGTAGAAGAATCCTATATCTACTGAACAGTAGTGGGTGTCAAGGTCCAACAGTTTGGTACCTCCTAGATGGACCGGATAGTCATAGGTCATAGGCATCAACAAGTCATAGGCATCAACAACCTGTGTTTGGTTTCTGTTGTCACCTGTTGTGAAAGTCTTGTCTTGCAGGTCCAAGTAAACTAAAGCAGGTAAAGAACGT
Source organism: Oncorhynchus mykiss (assembly GCF_013265735.2). Taxonomy (NCBI): domain Eukaryota; kingdom Metazoa; phylum Chordata; class Actinopteri; order Salmoniformes; family Salmonidae; genus Oncorhynchus; species Oncorhynchus mykiss. Next base: position 84,399,810 of record NC_048570.1, read on the forward strand.
ATCATTGTCTCACTGACTACTGTAAAGTCATTCTTTCTCACCTGTAAGTAACTGAGTTGAGTGAGTTTGTCTCCTATGAGAAAATCTAAAGACTGAAGTTGGGCTTTAGACAGGTACAGCCTGTTGAGTCGTGGGATTGGGTGAAACAACTCCGTTCTCAGGGCTGTGAACTCATTCAGGCTGATGTCAAGGGACCACAAATGTGGTGTAGATGAATGTGTTTGGGTGAAAGGACTTCATGTTAAGACTCCTTGCGCTGAATGCCACTAAATATTTCAGATCTTTAAGAAAGTTGGCTGGTATATTCAACATTCCAAAAGGATGCTGACTGGAGATGATCAGGATCTTGAGAGACGGTAGAAGAGAAAAGGGTGGGGATTTAAGTTCACCATAATGTATATATTTAATACGATTCCAACTCAAATCAAGTTTTTCTAAGGCTGAACATACTCTGAACATAGTGGCCCTAATGTTTATTTTACTCAATCTATTCGATGCCAAATGAAGCATTTTAAGATTGACCAAACCCTGAAAGGCCCCGTCTTCCACAGTCTCAATTCGGTTGTCAAATAAAATCAAAGTTTTGAGGGATTGTAAGCTTTGAAAGTCTCCTTTATGGATAGATCTTAGCATATTGCCTCTAAATTGCACGTTTTCTAGTTTTTGCAAACAATTCTTAAAAACATAACGTAAAGATGGGATACTGTTTCTTCACAGATCTAGGAGTTTTATGTCCTGCAAATCTTGAAAAACATTGCCTTTAATGTAAGTGATTTCATTGTGGAAAAGACGGAGAGGTATGTTAGTCCTGTCAGATTGGCAAAATCGAATGAGCCTAGTTTATTGATGGTATTGTATCTGAGATCCAAGATTGTCAGAGATTGGATATTATGAGTGGCATTTGGCACAGAAGAAAGCATATTGTTACTTGGATCTAGAGTAGTCAGTTGGTTCATTGAGCTGAATGACTGATGAGACAGATGAGTAAGAGCATTATGGGATATATCCAACTTAGTCAAGTATGTGCAGGACTTAAGCAGTTCCTCAGAGACAAAACTCCTGTTGTTATAACGCAGTCTGAGTGTTGTCAGTTTAGTAATGTTGGCAATGTTGGTGAGAGCTGTGATCCTATCTTCCCCTAAATAGGACAGTATGAGAGATGTTAATGATGAGTTGAGGCTCTGCAGTACCACACTCATTTCCTTCAAAGACATGTGGACACCGCTCAAATTGAGACTTTTCATATGACTCAGAAAAGATCTGTCTGGTACATCCCATGTCATGCTTCCATTTTGACCAGAGTCAGTTTAGGAAGAACATCAGCTGTGATCTTGAAGATTCTCATTGGGTTCTGGGATAAATCCAGCACTCTCAGTCCTATGGACTTATTTGATATGTCCTGTGACTGGAAAAAGGTAAATCCGTTGCTTGCAATGTACAACTCCTGCAGGTGTGTGAATAGCAAGATTGTCTGTACCTTCTTTAGAACATTAAGTTGGTTGCCGGTTAAGTTTAATACATTTAAGCTGGAGAGATTCTGAAAGGTAGAGGATGAAATGATTTTGATGTGGTTGTAGTCTAGTCGAAGCACAGAGAGGTTGCCTAGGCCCTGAAACAGGTGGTCTGAGAGGGTGTTGAGTCTGTTATTGGCTAGATTCAGCTCCTGAAGAACGACCAGGCCTGAAAAAGCCCCATCGTCCACATGAGAGATCCGGTTGCAGGAAGTGTTTAAAGATTGGAGGGCTGAGAGATCTTTGAAATCAAATGTTTTGATCATCACAATGTTGTTGATGGAAAGATCTAAAGATCTTACTTTTCTTGGAATGTCTTCTGGTATGGTTTGGAGGTTCTTCTTTCCACAGATTACTTTCATGTTGGTATCATTGAGAGATTCACGGACTGTGCATTTTTTCAATGAATAGCCCCTTACTGGATTTACAAGGATCCAGCAACATATAAGAGTGCACAGAAAAATACTTGGTGGTGAATATGTAGTCCCATTGCGTATTTCCGGCATGGTTATCTTCATTTTCATCAATAGGCTCTTGATGCCAGGTCCCCCTCGCAAAATGGTGTTTCTAAACTCAACGGCCTTTTCCTTTTTAAATAAAGGTTTTTAAATAAAAGTTCAATAAAAAAAATATCAGTTCATTTCTGGAGGAAGAGGTGACAAATGCCACATATTTGACTCCAATTAGCACACAGTTTGGTCCAATTTATTCTCAAGCTTCTTATGTTCCACCAATGGACCGTCTTCTGAGTATATACTTCTTAGACCATAATCAGAAGGCAACAGATTCACAAGTTGTGTCTCTCCCTCCAGCATATATTGCCATGAAATACAGAAGCATTCCATCACCTCAAGACGACTCAGTTTTACTTCCTGTCTCCAAAGACCCCCCCCCCCCCCCCCCGCCGTTTCACTTCCCTTTGATCTCTGTGTGTTTCTATACGTTTATACAGTTGGTTGGACTAGTTTGGAGTGTATGTGTAGTTCCTAAATACATTTCAAATGTGTTATGTAGAAAACTTGCCTTGTTACCCAAACTCCTTGCTCCAGTTAAGTGCTACGCCACGGCCACGTAATGAGTCAGGATGGAAATCCATTCAGTCTGATTGGTCGCAGAAACTGATGGGTTGGGCCAGACACAGAATATGCATTGCTAAAGCGGCATTTCGAAAATTTGTCAGTGGCTTTGAAACTCTGATTGGTTTATTGATGATCCAACTGCTGATTACTTTGTTTTGTACAGAATCCACTCATTTTGACATCACCACAAACGCCTTCAGTGATGGCAGCCTCAGACTGAAGTATGTAACAAATGATAGAGCAGCGGAGGAATTCAGTTTGAGTGTCAGGCAAGTAGAAAACCCTTTAAATTCACACTCTACAGCCCTGGGACACAGGCTCACAAACTCTGACCTAACTCTGACCTAACCTCCAACCCAAGTACTCCATTCTGCCACCTCTGGTCTCTTGGCCCTCCCACCCGTATGGGAAGGTGGCTCCCGCTCAGCCCAGTCTAAGCTCTCCTCGGTCCTGGCACCCCAATGGTGGAACCAGCTTCCCCCTGAAGCTAGGACAGCAGAGTCCCTGCTCATCTTCTGAAAACATCTGAAACCCTACCTCTTCAAAGAGTATCTTAAATTATCCCTGAACCCGCATGACATGAGCCGCCCTCGCGCTCTCTCCCAACTTGGATGGAAAGTTGTCTATTAATGCCAAAAAAGTCAATCCACCCTCAAAACACTAGCTTATTAGGGATTGTTTCATTATGCAGTGTACAATCTATAGCTATAATGTATACCGTATTTAGCTGCTATTTATACACTTTTAATAAAAATGACATCAAATAGCCTCGCAATGAGGAATAAAAGATGACATGGAATAGCCTAGTAATGAGGAATAAAAGATGACATGGAATAGCCTAGTAATGAGGAATAAAAGATGACATGGAATAGCCTAGTAATGAGGAATAAAAGTAGTCGTCTTAAGGATAAATTCATCCACTATTTATTGTTGAACTCATCCGGTAATACATGGGCTGCAAGGTCAATTACATGAAATCAAAGGAATTCCAGCTTGAGAGACTCCCCTGGTCTCCTGAAGTCCTCCTTATTTTGTGTGTATATTTTTTCACCACGGCCTGTAGGTTCAGGGTGCGGGACTGACTGTTTTCTATACTGAGTATTGTCAACCCAGACAGTCTTTCCTGAGACATTGAGCATTATATGTCCATTGCACTGCACACAATTTAAACTTAGTCTTGAATGATGCATGCCAAGATACATTATACCAGAGATAAGGGACTGTTGATATTTGTAACCACACATCTCAAACGCCGGTTCACCAGTATAAATAAATTGCAAACTGTTTGTTGTTACTGTTGAGCTGTCCAGTATCCAGATGACCTATCCCCAGAGCATCCTATACAGTTAATCTCTTTCCATAACGTGTTGAGCTGTCCAATATCCAGATGACCTATCCCCAGAGCATCCTATACAGTTAATCTCTTTCCATAACGTGTTGAGGCCGGCAATTAAGGAGAATGAGAGGCTCAATTAAAGATGTTGCAGAACTGCTGTATTTGAAGCACCACTTCCTTCTGCCCAGTTTCCCTGATGTTGTTAGGGCAACCAAGCTGTTTTTTACCATCCCTGTAACTGTCGCTTCTGCGGAGAGATCGTTTTCTAAACTAAAACTTTCAATCAGTTAATGTTAAATGTATTATTTTTCAAGGCCTGAGGCACTTTTTCAGTCATATTCCAAGAAGTCCAAGAAACAAACACTTAAGTTCCATATGTACTAGGAAGTTAAAAATGTGTATGAATGTCTTTTTGGAGGGTTAGTGTCAAAATGATATATATATTTATTAAATTATTAGACCTTGATGACAGGCGCATGGGCCCCCAGAGCTGTGTCCGGTACTCAAGTGATGCTAGCTTAGCTACCTAGCATGTTAGCTCATTGTTAGCATATATAGCTACTGTCTAAGCTATTGAATATTTTGTATATTTTCATCTACTGTATATACACTACATATAACAATTAACATAGCACGTTGCTATCACCTTATTACCGCTGTGTAAAATATGTTATTTAAGTCACTTGTAAACCACTTGTACTAGTCCCCTCTTGCTACGTTGGTTTGTGTGCAATAAAGTGTGTTCTGTGCATCTGTCTCCTACTGGTCAAGCCTTCTAATAGAGACGCTGAGATGATTATACCTATATTTAACCCGCAACTCTTCCGGAGACCACCACCAGTTGGTGGCACTCTTTTTAATTTTAGAAACAGGTTATCAAATCACTTCATGTTTATGTTATTGCAAATGAAATGTGTTAATCTTGTGTGAAACTCCTGGTGGGGTTTAATTAAGGCCAATTCTGATTCTTTGAGGATGAAAAAGAGTTGGTATTGACAGTCACCTAGGTATTATTATAATGTAATGACAGCATAATGACAGCATATTGTAGCCAAAATCCTTTGGATCTCTTCCATAAGGGTTTCAGAGTCATCAGACAGATGAGTACAGACAGCCCTTTTGCTTCCTGAAATAAGACAATGGTGTACGTGTTAAGTCCCAACACATGGAAACTGACTGTGAGGAATTTGCTCATTCAGACTCTACTTTGGGAAGTGAAATATTTATTCACGTGACCCTGAGTTTGGAATGTGGTCAGACAGAGGAACTAACTAACAAGGTTAGGGATGGATTTGTATCATGAATAGACGTTTAACCTTTCACATCCCTCCAAAACATTTATTGAAGTAGTTGCAGCTTAGAATTCTTATTTCAAAGGCACAAAACTTTCAACATTCAACCACCCATTGACACTTTAGAGAAAGTGATTTTAAACTAATTTTATGGAAAAGGCCAGGTGTCTTTGTTATACAAAATATATGTTGCCAACTCCCAAGAATCCTGACAGGGAAAAAGACTACCTTCACTTCAAAGAATAAATTACAGAACGTTAATATACAATTCAAACCTCCACGGTGTACCTGTCAGTGCTCATGAAGCAAAGACTATGATGAAATGGAGTGACTCAGGAGTATTGGGCACATGAATGACGTTGGAGTTCAGGGAAGGTGGAAGCAATACGCTGGGAAACGTATCCAGTCTTTTGACCTATCAGATTAAGATATTTGACTTCCTCTTTTAACCCAACTCCTCCAAAAGACACATACACAGGTTTTGGAAAGGTGTGGGGGGGCCCCACACTGGGCGCCCGGGGAGCTAATTGTTGTGGGGGGTTGAGTGCCTTGCTCAAGGGCACAATGGCAGGCAATGGCATCTAAGATTAGATACCAGTAACCCTTCGGTTGCCAGCTCACTTCCTGCCAGACATTTCCCATCGGACACGTGATACGAACTGGCAACCCTCCGGCTGCTGGCTCGCCTCTCTAACCACTAGGCTACCTGCTGCCCCAACTAAGAAAATTATGAGAGAGAGAGCGAGAGAGACAGACAGACAGACAGACACAGACAGACAGACATACAGACAGACAGACAGACAGACAGACAGAGGTAACTTGTCTAGATGGAGAGGGCATGCATGCTAGTCAGTTATCCATTCAGTGATCAAAAAGATACATACGCAGCACAGGGCTTGTAGAATGACAGCTCGAGGTCGAGACCCATTTCAATTAACATCCGCTCCATTTGGCTTCGCAGGGAAAGGTCACTGAGAATGACTAGTCAGTGTTACACCTGCAAACTGAGAGTGACATTTCAACATGCTGTTTTGAACCCCCCTTAACCCCGGGGAAGGGAGGGGGTAGAAGAGGGTGCCCATTGGCACAGATCTAGGTTCTGCGTGACCTTCACCTAAACTAAACCATGAAGGGGGAATGTAAATCTGACCTTAAATCATCAGAGTCTATGGACAAGTTCATTTCTTCTCCCATGGGAAGGGGGTGGGAGGGTTTGAAGAAATTCTCAGGAAAGGAATCTATTGTAATTCACGTGCCCGAGAATTAGTCCCCATTATATAAAAACCAACAATAATCCCCAAATAGTAATTTACAGCCAGATAATTGTTCACAAACAGACCCTATTTCCTCTGTCTGTATAACAGCAGTATATCTACGATATGGCACTCTGATCCATGTAAATCTCACAACAGAAAACCTTACAGACTTAGTTAGCGTGTTACCTCCTGCTCTACTGTATATTTGGATGCCAGCTGTTTTTCTGCTAAGCCTTAAATGACTCTGGCCCCTTCCCCTTGACGAGTGATGAATGATGAGAGTGCTAACCTGAGAGTTCATAAACGCCCCCAAGGAAAAGGATTCAGCCCACAATCCCTTGCCTCTTGTGTTCCTAAATTGACAGTATTAATCTCTCCTCTCATTGGAGAGATTGGTAGAATGCGTCTCATTTCTTTCTGTGAGACGGAAGGGGGATCTGGGTTTGGGATAATTTAGCTCCACTGACGTCTGTGACCCAACTATAGCATCAAATCCTGCCGTCGAGCCAATTGCCTGTCTCCTTCGTGTCTGTGTGTGTTTAAGTGTGTGTGTTTGCGTGTGCATGCATGCATGCGTGCGTGCGTGCATGAAATGTGTGTGTGTGCGTGCGTGTGAGATTTGAGGAAGGGAAGCGAGGGAAATTATATCCTTTTCATAGCAACTGTTTAATTAACACTGTTGAATCTCTAGACATTTGTGACAGTACTTCTATGACATCCCGTCTCTGTCTACATGTACATAGGAGATAGTGACTTTACATACCGTAAAACTTCATTAACAGCCACGGCCATTTATTTGCTTCAATCACTGAACACAACTGGCGGTTATTAGAGACAGGCTTCTATTTGAGCCAGGCGTCCATTTCCTTAATGCACACATCTTTTGCTCAATAAAATGTTGAAAAGACAATGATGTTGCTCTCCTTTATCTTCTTTTGCATAATCTTTACAGTACTCACTGAAGTTAACTCGTAAGCAATTCACTTAAACCTGGCATTTATTAGAAGCAGGTGTTTATGTACTGAAATATATAGTAGACTGCATTTGAATTACTGTTACAGTGCTATTTGGATTGTTAATTGGATTCGTTCAGACATTTCTTGATTTCTTGTTGTTTTGATTTATTTATTATCATGTGTGTACTTGCATAACATTTTACTACATTGCTAGGAGCTAGAAACATAAGCATTTCTCTGCACCCACTATAACTAATTAATAAGGCCCGAGTAGGTGTGGTATATGGCCAATATACCACAGCTAAGGGCTGTTCTTCTTAGAACCACCCATCCCGGATCTGGGAGAATTGTCATCAACAACGCTGAATAGCATAGCGCCACAGTCAAATAATATTACTAGAAAATATTCATGAAATCACAAGTGCAATATAGGAAAACACAGCTTAGCCTTTTGTTAATCCATCTGTTGTCTCAGATTTTGAAATGATGCTTTACAGCGAAAGCTAGGACCGGGAGTAACAATAGCCGCCTCTCTCTTTTGGGCACAAATCACTCTGAGAGCCCCCACATGTCCACTTACGCAATGTGGTCGTTCACGCTCATTCTTCAAAATAAAAGCCTGAAACTATGTCTAAAGGCTGTTGACACCTTAGGGAAGCCAACAGAAAAAGGAATCTGGTTGATATCCCTTTCAATGGGCAATAGGGATGCATAGGAACACAGGGATTTAAAAATAAGATTTACTTCCTGATTGGATTTTTCTCAGGCTTTCGCCTCCAATATCAGTTCTGTTATACTCACAGACAATATTTTTTACAGTTTTGGCAACTTTAGAGTATTTTCTATCCTAATCTGTCAATTATATGCATATTCTAGTATCTGGTCCTGAGAAATAGGCCGTTTACTTTGGGAACGTTATTTTTCCAAACATAAAAATAGTGCCCCCTAGCTTCAAGAGGTTAATTAAGTACGATGCATTGCATTTTGTGTCACATAATACCTCATAATGTCAAAATGCAATTTAGTTTTCATAATTAACAAAAAATTAATAATAAACAATGAAAAGCTGAAATGTCTTGAGTCAAAAAGTATTCAACACCTTGTTATGACAAGCCTAAATAAGTTCAGGAGGAAACATTTGCTGAACAAATCACATAATAAGTTGCATGGTCTCACACTTAACATGATTTGTGAATGCCTACCCCATTTTCAAATGCTTCACAAAGAAGGGAACTGATTGGTAGATTGGTAAAAATAATAAAGCAAACACTGAATATCCTTTGCGCATGGTAAAGCTGTTAATTTGGCTTTGGATGGTGTATCAATGCGAAGATACAGACGTCCTTCCAAACTGAGTTGCCAGAGAGAAATAAAACCACTCAGGGATTTCACTATGAGCCTAACGGTGATTTTACAGTTACAGAATTTATAGGAGAAAACTGAGGATGGATCAACAACATTGTAGTTACTCCAACATACTAACCAACATGACAGAGTGAAATGAAGGAAGCCTGTACATGGTGGTGGCTGCATCATGTTATGGGTGTGCTTGTCATCAGCAAGGACTGGGGAGTTTTTCAGGATAAAAATAAACTAAATGTAGCTAAGCACAGGCAAAATCCTAGGGGAAAACCTGGTTCAATCTCCTTTCCAACAGACACAGAGACAAATTCACCTTCCAGCAGGACAATAAACCTAAAACACAAGGCCAAATCTACACTACCAAGACATGGCCAAATCTACACTACCAAGACGACATTGGATGTTCCTGAGTGGCCTACTTACAGTTTTGACTTAAATCTGCATGAAAATCTATGGCAAGACTTGAAAATGTCTGTCTATCGACAACCAACTTGACAGCGCTTGAAGAATTTAGAGAATAATGGGCGAATATTGCACAATCCAGGTACGCAAAGCTCTTAGAGACTTACCCCAAAAGACTCACTGACTTACTTTAATTGCTGCCAATGGTGTTTATAACTTGTATTGACTCAGGGGGTGAACACCTATCTAATCAAGATATATTAGTTAACAACAAAACAAAAAAAATTATTGTAGATTGTTGTAGATGTTTTTTTACAATTAAATCCATTTTATCCCCATCTTGAACAACGTACAGTGCGGTCCAGCACTTACAAAGGACTTATATAAAAGTATTCTATTCCATTGTTCTTACCTCGTTGATTACTCTTGTCATGTTTCTGTAATGATAATAATACTACATAGGATTTTAATAGCGCTTTTTTTTCCCAAAGCCGCTTTCTTGTGGTAGAAAATATGCTCTCATATTACATCAAACAGCCCAAAAAACACAAAGTATCTAATGTTGGTGTAATGTGAAAAGTGTTAGAAATGTAAACCATTTTCTTACCTCTTTGGCTTTCCTGTGTCTGTCCTTGGTGTCCCTTTCTCGGTCTCTGTCTCTGTCCTTGTCTTTGCCCTCATCCCCATGGTGCGAAGAATACGACACCGTTCTCCAGTCCCGTGGTGAGTTGGTGATGCTCGCCACCTTTGACTCCGTGGCGCTGTTCTCCTCATTGAGTGAGCGTGACGACCTCCGCGTGAACATACTTTTCTTAATTGCCTTGACCCTCAGACTCTCACTGTCTGAGCAGCCCCACTCCACTGATCCGTTATCCACCTTGATGTTGTGGCCTGTCGTGTGGCACTGAAAGACATGGGGCGAGAGGTTGGGGTCGGGGTGAAGGTGATCTGGGGTGGATGTGGTGGCTAAAGCGTTTTCGCCTGGTCTCCCGTTGGTTTCGGGTTCCTGGATCTTCTCGTCGAGTTTGGTGAGCTTGGAGAGCACCTGCGAGATCTCTCCTCGGACTCCGGACAGAGACTCCAGCTTCTTCTCGATCTCACCTATCCTCATAACAAGCTTGCACACGCTCGATTTGAGCTCGTCGTCCGTGTTCTCTAGGGAATGAAAGAGGCAGTCCAGCTTGGACTTGGCCAGTTTGACCGTGTTGCATTCGGGTGAGCTGTCGCCGTCAGACTTCATGGTCACCTGAGAGAGAGATCCGATGCTGTTGTAGCACGACGATTGGATGACGCCCAGCGAGTCGCACACGCTCATGTCGTCAAGGAAGCGGAAGATGTCACTGATGTCATCGCTGATGATCTCAGAGTCCTCTTCCGAGTGTTTGCACGAATGCCTCTCTCTCTCGACGTATTTTGCGTGAGCGGCGGCATAGTCTTTTAGCTTCCTCTGTTCGGCCTGCTCCGTTTGTGTCCCTATGCTGGACGAGCTGTCTATGTTACCTCCTTGAAAAGACGTACTGTTGATGCCTTTCTCTTTAAATCTTTTCCCAACCTCTCTTTTGTCGACACCCACCCCGGGACCGCACGCCATTGAAGACATATCCTTTGTTTTCAACCCGTTGGTTTTCTTTGCGAACCCTGAAGGGGAGGCCACCACTTTCTCTTTGGCACACTGGAAGTGCTGCTCATTCTCTTTATTGACTACATTGTGGCGATGGTTGTCTTTCAGCGGTTTCCCATTCAGAAATGACCTCTCAAAATCCGGTGGCCCTTCTTCAGCATTCAGACTCAGGCTTTTGACGGGCCAAATTGGCTGCTTCCCCGGCCTAGCCGTACTCCTCCGTGTGTTCACGCACTCTGTCACTGTCGTTGGCCCGAAATACGTAGACGCTTGAAGGTCGTCCAGACTCTCGTGCTTCGCTCGCCGTTTCTCCTGAATGGGCGAGTTCATAGTAGGCTCAAAGTAGGGGTTACTGTAGGGCAGCTCGAAGCTGTGGTTGAAGAATGTGGCAGGTTTGTGGAGCTCTCTCCGGTGGTAGCCTCCAGTTGCCCTGATGTTTGGTTTGCACTCTGAGGTGATGACCTATAACGACAATGGGGTAACACTTCATTAAGTTGCTCTTAAACCTGTGTAGTGACACTCTAACATTATGGTAATATTGTATTGTTTGGCTCTAAGTCACGCTGATAAGAATATCTGTTAATTAACTGACTAAAACCTAAAGGTAATAGTTTCATAGAAATTTGGTAATTGTTTTGAGCAATTTTTGTCATTACACAAGTGATTTTTTTGTTGTTGTTACAGACTCATTCACTTTTACAACAACAACATTTTAATACACTGTTGTGTTAACACATCAGTCAAAACACCCTGCATTATCAAATCAAACAAAGAAAGTGTCAAACTAAGCATAAAGGTGCAGGATGTAACATTAGGCTCAGACCAAGCCTTTCTAGAAAGAAATACGTTTTATAGATTGGTTATTCTCACTGAGAGTTATGTCCATTGAGACATTTCCATTCTAAGTGACATAGGCTATACAGATGTAGGATCTTGATTTGATCACTCTTTGTTGATGAGACTTTTCCTGTGCCAGAGGAAATGCAGATGACCTTCATGATTGACATAAGTTCATTAAAAACCTATATTAACAGTATTCCACTTTTCATGTAGCCTCATTTTGACCAGCTTATAGCCTAACCACCAATCAAGCAACATTATGGACTAAACGTTGAAATCCTGTTGTTGCAGGATTATTTTGCTGCAACAATGCAGGTCTAATTAAGATCGTACATCTGTAGATCTATGGACCAGTTTCAGGAAGTGGGGAGGTACTGTTTTATCACTTTTGTTTTATCCTTTAGGTTTCTTGTGCTTTTCTCTGACATTTAGATGGTAAGATTAGCAAACAACGGCACAAATACTTACAGCTAGCACCGTTTAGTAGGAACGAAACAACTCAGAACATGGCACAATAAAGAATGTAGCTGACCACATATCACAGTAAAAATTAGAGAGTGATAATTGATAACAGATAGTTAACAGTGGAGGAGGCTGCAATGGAAATCAGTCTGACTTTATCTTCAATGTTTGTTTTTTCATGTATTGTTGTTTCAGTGTAGTAATGGGACAACATTAAAACTCAAACTTGTTGGGGGTACTTCCCAACAAATATGTCAGGATAATTATTGTTGCATAATGAATGATATGTAAATGCTTAATACAAATAAATAAATAATATAGAATTAAAGACCAGAGACACAGACCTGTGGGGAGAACGCTAGCAGGTTGTGAAAATCCTCCTTGAAGATGTTTCTCTTCTGGACACAGGAGTGGACAGAGAAGGGCTCCGTGTGGTTGATGTGTTGCAGGGACTCCTGGTCTGTGGTGGACTCACTGTCAATGTCTATGGGAAAGTAGGTGCTCTGCATCTCGCAGGGCGGCGATGGAGGACTGCAGCCTGAGTACTGGGGCAGGTGCTGCAGCTTGTCTAGCGACGCTGCTCGACATTTCAGATCCTTGTTTACGCCCAATAGGAAGTTAGGGTCCGAGGTCGGGATAAACTGTGGGCTGCAGTTGGATTTCGAGCTGGCGGAGTGGGAATGGGGGTGTGGGCGGGGGTGGGAGGAGTTGTTTTGGGACATGGGGCGATGGTGGGGGTGGTGACCCGCCCTGGAGGGTTGATCCATGAGGTCATAACCTCCGCCCCTCTCATAGTCCTGGTACTTATAAACATCAGTGTCGGACCTACATGACTCAAACGACTGGTTCTTGTGGAACTTGGGCCTCGGTGGTGCCATTGGGAGCTTGTCTTTGGCCATCCCCCCATTCATTTGGATTAGGTTAAACATAGTGACGATATCCGCTGCCACCATGAGTTTCTTAGACTGCTGGTCCTCAACAGTACATCTCATCTTGTCTTTGAAGAGAGTGGCCGGGAAGGCTGGGTCCAGGCAGGCTGTGTAGAACAGAAGGCTCCGTAGCTTGGCCAAGTGGACCAAGTCAAAGCGGGCACACAGGGACTTACAGAGGTCCTGGTAGGACACACTACTGTGTTTAGTGTCTAGTTCCTCCAGGATCCGGACTAGGAACAGGGAGTACTCTGGTAGAGGATCCATGGCATGTGGTGTGGGATGGAGCTAGATGTTGATATCCTCGTTAATCTCCTATTCTTTAAGTATACTGTACAGGGGATGCCATTGAGATGGAACGTCTCAAATACAAGGGAGACCTGTACCCCTTATGAGAGAGATAGGAGGATGACCCTGAGAGAGAGAGAGAGAGAGAAAACACAGCAGAGAGAGAGAGAGAGAGAGAGAGAGCAAGATATTGACTATTGGACAATCACATAACACAATCAAAACATAGCCAAACATTGCAAGTAATAATAATCATGAATATAAGGTGTTACATCCCATGTTATTATCCCAAAGCAATAGTTATACATGTGCATGTGACTAATAAACTAATCTAATGATCACGTCTATTTGTGTTATTGTGAATAAGACAGAAATGAAATGTGGTAATAGTTTGGAGAAGGCTTCACTCTTTAGATAGGGATCAGTAAAGATTGGTTTTCATATTCAATTCATTCCAAAATATAACCTATCAGACAGCTGCTATTAAATGTATATAATTTTCAGGAATATTGAGTAGGCTACGTTTTTGTCATTGTATACCCACTAGATTCAGTTCAAGAACTCTAAACAGTTTCGTTCCTCAAACAGAAATGGATATCCACACGGTCATAATTCAATCACATTTGCATAACCTCAGATTCACCGCGGAGTACTTCGAAACAGAGAATAAAATCCATATTCCAGTTCTTCACTGGCGCGCGCGCACATACAGTACATAACCAACAAAGGGACAAATAGACTCACCTAACGCACGATTCCATTTGCTCTCATCCGAGTGAGCATTCAAAAGGTATAGATTCCTCAAAGTCATCAAAACAAGGCGGCAGCAATGCGAAGTTGACGCACAACATTCATTCTTTAATTGAACCATACACCATAATATACTTTCCAGTCGGACACCGTAGTAAATAACCAGCCAAAAGATCCGATTCGATCCCCAGTCACTCCCGTTCGGATAATCCTTAATTTATCATATTTTGTATTGTATTCCAATAGGTGGACTATGTCTTCACTCCGGGACCGGATTTGCTGTAGCTGTTGGAACCGAGCTGTCGGCGTTCTCACGCGCGCGCGTGTGGTGCTAAAAAGGCACCCAGTCGGCTTTGTTTCCACCTAGAATGACGTAATTACACTTTAGCACCAACTGCAAGTCAAGCACAGCGATGGAGACTATATATCCATATTGATTATTATCCTGTACATTATTCACCACATTGCGTGTTATAGGCAGTACAACATACAACATAGCTCATTCCTAATGTGTTCGAGTTATGTGTATACATTCCATTTAAAAAACCGTACGATCGTTTTTCTCTCTGTTAAATGCGAGGGGAAACATTTTAATGTATACAAATCATACAACACAAAGTAGTGTATATGGTTAACTGTGCACTGGTGTGATGTTATATATGCGCGCCTGCTGCAGTGGGGTGTATTCATGGGATGCTAAGGGAAGCCACGATTTCCCAAATATTTAACCAATAAAAATGATAAAATAATTGATTTCCTCTCGGTCTTTTCATAATTTTCGGTCAATTCGCATGTGCCTGAATCTCACTGGAGAAATTACCCGAGCGAGGGAAACAGCGCCGCTCTGTCTCAGTATATGTAGCCCGGGTATCTGATGCTGTCTGGACAGGGAAACAGCGCCGCTCTGTCTCAGTATATATAGCCCGGGTATCTGATGCTGTATGGACCAAAAGAGTATAACAGGTTCCGCCGTAGCATTTGATTGGTTGATGCCAGCAAGCATTTGGCCAGTGGTGGAAAAAGTACTCAATTGTCATACTTCAGTAAAAGTAAAGATACCTTAATAGAAAATGACTCAAGTAAAAGTGAAAGTCAACCAGTAAAATACTACTTGAGTAAAAGTCTGAACGTATTTTAAGTATCAAAAATAAATGAAATTGATTAAATGTACTTAAGTATCAAAAGTAAAAGTAAAAATCATTTACATTTCTTTATATTAAGCAAACCAGACGGCTCAATCATTGTTTTTATTGACGGATAGCCAGCGGCACACAGACATCATTTACAAACAAAGCATTTGTGTTTAGTGAGTCCACCAGATCAGAGGCAGTAGGGATGACCAGGGATGTTCTCTGTTTAGTGAGTCCTCCAGATCAGAGGCAGTAGGAATGACCAGGGATGTTCTCTGTTTAGTGAGTCCACCAGATCAGAGGCAGTAGGGATGACCAGGGATGTTCTCTGTTTAGTGAGTCCTCCAGATCAGAGGCAGTAGGAATGACCAGGGATGTTCTCTGTTTAGTGAGTCCACCAGATCAGAGGCAGTAGGGATGACCAGGGATGTTCTCTTGTATGAATTTGACAATTTTCCTGTCAAAATTTACTTTTGGATGTCAGGGAAAATGTATGGAGTAAAAAGTACATTATTTTCTTTAGGAATGTAGTGAAATAAAAGTAAAAGTTGCCAAAAATATAAATAGTAAAGTAAAGTACAGATACCACCAAAAACTACTTAAGTAATACTTGAAAGTATTTTTACTTAAGTACTTTACACCACTGCGTTTGGCTTCCCTTGATACATCTTTTATATATAAAATATCTCAGCTGTGGGTTGTCCTGGTTCAGAAAAATGCCCCCCCAAGGGAGGCTGGTTTGAATTTGGCTTCAGACCAATCAAATAACTTTCAAAGCAAAACTTCATTTTCAGAAAAATTTGCCTGTTTCTGGTCTGCTTGTGTTGATGTCCTGCTGTAACTAAAGTGAACCTTTTCCTAAACCATGGAGAGAGATGGGGATTTGGACTTGTGGTTTTGACTTAATTCTCTGTACAGGCCAATGATTATGATGGTGATTCTGATCTAACCATAAATGTATATGTTTTGCCACTGGCCTGAAATGAATAAAGTTCAATATGTAGCCTAGTTGTAGCCTGGTAGATTCATGTTAGCTAGCTAGCTGGCTACCTTTAGCTGGTTCATTGTGCCCACCGCTAACTAGCTATCCATTTCACATTGGCTACACTAGGAAGTTAGGCTAACTAACTAAAATGCTTGCTAGCCTATGACAACAAAAACTAAAAGTGTACTGTATGACAGAGCCATAGACCCTTTAACCAACAAGAAAGAGAGGAGGATGGCATTAGCATTCAACTAGTCTAGGGTGAGTCAACATGATGTTTTACACACACACACACACACACACACACACACACACACACACACACACAAATCAGTCGCATGGACAGCCACATGATATTTATCTACATTGATTGGACTACATTTTTTGGTATCTTTATGTTTGTTTTCAGTGATTTAAACTCAGCATATGATAGCCCTGTTGATTTGATGACGCTTAGCTTCCTCAGTGATTTTACCCAGGCAACCCTACTGACCTGCTGTAAGGTGGAGTAGGAAGAGTAAAATCACTGAGGAAGCTAAGCCAGTAAAAAAAGCCATATTACAACCTATGTTGTGATATTTGCGTTGCTTGCTCTACAACTGTAAAATCATACACCATAGTGATATACAATAAGGCCGTGACAACAAAAAGACAACAGTCACAGTGGTGGAATAAATTAAACTACACATTGTTTCATCACAAAACCAGAAAGCAGCATCTGTCCGGTGAAGTCCACAAAGCAAATATTGCATGTGACAAACAGTTATATAACCTGCAGCATGGTCAAGCAAGTTAATGTTAGAATGCTAGAATGCTAGAAAACATCTGTTCTTCTTTAGTCTGATGTCGAGCTCTGTTCGAATCCAGTTCTACATTCTACAGCCGATGGCAACCCCCTCTCCTCTTTTCTCATTTCCTCCAATACAAAATAGTGATGCTCATTGTTTGAGATCCCAAATGTACAAACTCACATAGTCTTGTCCTTGCTATAGTTATTAACAGTCAATTTTCCTTAAAGCCAACCATGCATTCAAGGTGAACTGTATGTGTCATCATGAACATTGCAAAAAGCAGACGTTCTAATAATTTGCTTCAAGAAATAAAATCCAAAACCTCTTCAGGTCTCTACCATTATTATCCCCAAATGCAAAGTGTATCATTTCAATTGACGACATAAGAATCAGCTTGGACTGCTCCCCTATATCTGCATCAAAGAAACATTAGTAAGCTTATAATAGTGGGACTGCTGTTAGGTGAGGGACTGCTCCCCTATATCTGCATCAAAGAAACATTAGTAAGCTTATAATAGTGGGACTGCTGTTAGGTGAGGGACTGCTGTTAGGTGAGGGACTGCTGTTAGGTGAGGGACTGCTGTTAGGTGAGGGACTGCTCCCCTATATCTGCATCAAAGAAACATTAGTAAGCTTATAATAGTGGGACTGCTGTTAGGTGAGGGACTGCTGTTAGGTGAGGGACTGCTGTTAGGTGAGGGACTGCTGTTAGGTGAGGGACTGCTGTTAGGTGAGGGACTGCTGTCAGGTGAGGGACTGCTGTCAGGTGAGGGACTGCTGTTAGGTGAGGGACTGCTGTTAGGTGAGGGACTGCTGTTAGGTGAGGGACTGCTGTTAGGTGAGGGACTGCTGTTAGGTGAGGGACTGCTGTCAGGTGAGGGACTGCTGTCAGGTGAGGGACTGCTGTTAGGTGAGGGACTGCTGTTAGGTGAGGGACTGCTCCCCTATATCTGCATCAAAGAAAACATTAGTAAGCTTATAATAGTGGGACTGCAGTTAGGTGAGGGACTGCTGTTAGGTGAGGGACTGCTGTTAGGTGAGGGACTGCTGTTAGGTGAGGGACTGCTGTTAGGTGAGGGACTGCTGTTAGGTGAGGGACTGCTGTCAGGTGAGGGACTGCTGTCAGGTGAGGGACTGCTGTTAGGTGAGGGACTGCTGTTAGGTGAGGGACTGCTCCCCTATATCTGCATCAAAGAAAACATTAGTAAGCTTATAATAGTGGGACTGCAGTTAGGCGAGGGACAGTGCTGGGACTGCTGTTAGGCGAGGGACTGCAGCTAGGCGAGGGACTGCAGTTAGGCGAGGGACAGTGCCGGGACTGCTGTAAGAGCATTCCACCAGACACCTATGTGAATTTGCAACTAACCAAAGTCATAGCCAGCAGCATACCGCCCTGCATACCACTGCTGGCTTGCTTCTGATGCTAAGCAGGGTTGGTCCTGGTCAGTCCCTGGATGGGAGACCAGATGGTGTTGGAGGGCCAGTATGAGGCATTCTTTCCTCTGGTCTAAAAAATATCCCAATACCCCAGGGCAGGGTGCTGTCTTTCAGATGGGACATTAAACAGGTTTTCTGACTCTCTGAGGTCGTTAAAGATCCCATGGCACTTATTGTAAGAATAGGGGTGTTAACCCTGGTGTCCTGGCTAAATTCCCAATCTGGCCCTCAACCCGTCACCTAATAATCCCCAGTTTACAATTGGCTCATTCATCCCCCTCCTCTCCCCTGTAACTATTCCCCAGGTTGTTGCTGTAAATGAGAATGTGTTCTCAGTCAACTTACCTGGTAAAATAATTTAAAAAATACTAAAACAAAATTCAACTAAAAAGGCTGAGCCTTGGTTGGAGTTCTTTGTTTTCTGTCTGACTGGGTATGCTTTAATTGGGCCAAACAGACTGGAAATCAGTTAATTGAGAGGTGGGGGCCCAATCAGTGTTCAGGTCTGTGCTATAGGTTGCTAGGCTGCGCTAACAGGCTGTGGTGGTTGAATCCTACTTCAGACTAATTATATGTGGTGCTGTTCACTTTGTGCATGTGTAGCGAAAGGGGATTTGCAATCACACTCTTGTAATCAGATAGCCCTGGCTGAGGCATGTAAAGGCCAAGGTCAGCCTCAGGCCTTGAGGATGCCCTCTTTGTTAGAGGTAGAGTTAACAATGCATGAAGGTAACAGCAAAATCAGGCCGATTTCCGCAACAACGAAGAGCATTGAAGTTTGATACTAAACTACTCTGCTGATTTGGTCCTGCAATTATGACGGTGGAGCAGATGGAAACGCACCTGTGCACATGAACAGATACTCTGTGAGTGGATCGTCTTGCATCGTTCTCATCTGCAACATCTGCGGTGCTGCTCGTGGCGACATCAGGTCCCTGACTCTCAGTTTAAGACAGTTAAGATGTTGGCTTGGCCAAAGGGAGACCTGGGTTACAGGTTCTTTGTCTCTCTTCCCTGTTTTTATTCCAGCAGTGGTGTGGTGCTCAAGAAGAATAGACTGTCATCCACAGTCTGTCTAGTAGTTGTATACCCTATCCACAGTCTGTATAGTAGTTGTATACCCTATCCACAGTCTGTCTAGTAGTTGTATACCCTATCCACAGTCTGTCTAGTAGTTGTATACCCTATCCACAGTCTGTCTAGTAGTTGTATACCCTATCCACAGTCTGTCTAGTAGTTGTATACCCTATCCACAGTCTGTCTAGTAGTTGTTACCCTATCCACAGTATGTCTAGTAGTTGTTACCCTATCCACAGTCTGTCTAGTAGTTGTTACCCTATCCACAGTCTGTCTAGTAGTTGTTACCCTATCCACAGTCTGTCTAGTAGTTGTATACCCTATCCACAGTCTGTCTAGTAGTTGTTACCCTATCCACAGTCTGTCTAGTAGTTGTATACCCTATCCACAGTCTGTCTAGTAGTTGTTACCCTATCCACAGTCTGTCTAGTAGTTGTATACCCTATCCACAGTCTGTCTAGTAGTTGTATACCCTATCCACAGTCTGTCTAGTAGTTGTTACCCTATCCACAGTCTGTCTAGTAGTTGTTACCCTATCCACAGTCTGTCTAGTAGTTGTATACCCTATCCACAGTCTGTCTAGTAGTTGTTACCCTATCCACAGTCTGTCTAGTAGTTGTATACCCTATCCACAGTCTGTCTAGTAGTTGTTACCCTATCCACAGTCTGTCTAGTAGTTGTTACCCTATCCACAGTCTGTCTAGTAGTTGTATACCCTATCCACAGTCTGTCTAGTAGTTGTTACCCTATCCACAGTCTGTCTAGTAGTTGTATACCCTATCCACAGTCTGTCTAGTAGTTGTTACCCTATCCACAGTCTGTCTAGTAGTTGTTACCCTATCCACAGTCTGTCTAGTAGTTGTATACCCTATCCACAGTCTGTCTAGTAGTTGTTACCCTATCCACAGTCTGTCTAGTAGTTGTATACCCTATCCACATTATGTCTAGTAGTTGTTACCCTATCCACAGTCTGTCTAGTAGTTGTTACCCTATCCACAGTCTGTCTAGTAGTTGTTACCCTATCCACAGTCTGTCTAGTAGTTGTTACCCTATCCACAGTCTGTCTAGTAGTTGTATACCCTATCCACAGTCTGTCTAGTAGTTGTTACCCTATCCACAGTCTGTCTAGTAGTTGTTACCCTATCCACAGTCTGTCTAGTAGTTGTATACCCTATCCACAGTCTGTCTAGTAGTTGTATACCCTATCCACAGTCTGTCTAGTAGTTGTTACCCTATCCACAGTCTGTCTAGTAGTTGTATACCCTATCCACAGTCTGTCTAGTAGTTGTATACCCTATCCACAGTCTGTCTAGTAGTTGTATACCCTATCCACAGTCTGTCTAGTAGTTGTATACCCTATCCACAGTCTGTCTAGTAGTTGTATACCCTATCCACAGTCTGTCTAGTAGTTGTTACCCTATCCACAGTCTGTCTAGTAGTTGTTACCCTATCCACAGTCTGTCTAGTAGTTGTTACCCTATCCACAGTCTGTCTAGTAGTTGTATACCCTATCCACAGTATGTCTAGTAGTTGTATACCCTATCCACAGTCTGTCTAGTAGTTGTTACCCTATCCACAGTCTGTCTAGTAGTTGTATACCCTATCCACAGTCTGTCTAGTAGTTGTATACCCCACCCACAGTCTGTCTAGTAGTTGTATACCCTATCCACAGTCTGTCTAATAGTTGTTACCCTATCCACAGTCTGTCTAGTAGTTGTTACCCTATCCACAGTCTGTCTAGTAGTTGTTACCCTATCCACAGTCTGTCTAGTAGTTGTTACCCTATCCACAGTCTGTCTAGTAGTTGTATACCCTATCCACAGTCTGTCTAGTAGTTGTATACCCTATCCACAGTCTGTCTAGTAGTTGTTACCCTATCCACAGTCTGTCTAGTAGTTGTATACCCCACCCACAGTCTGTCTAGTAGTTGTATACCCTATCCACAGTCTGTCTAGTAGTTGTTACCCTATCCACAGTCTGTCTAGTAGTTGTTACCCTATCCACAGTCTGTCTAGTAGTTGTTACCCTATCCACAGTCTGTCTAGTAGTTGTTACCCTATCCACAGTCTGTCTAGTAGTTGTATACCCTATCCACAGTCTGTCTAGTAGTTGTATACCCTATCCACAGTCTGTCTAGTAGTTGTTACCCTATCCACAGTCTGTCTAGTAGTTGTATACCCTATCCACAGTCTGTCTAGTAGTTGTATACCCTATCCACAGTCTGTCTAGTAGTTGTATACCCTATCCACAGTCTGTCTAGTAGTTGTATACCCTATCCACAGTCTGTCTAGTAGTTGTATACCCTATCCACAGTCTGTCTAGTAGTTGTATACCCTATCCACAGTCTGTCTAGTAGTTGTATACCCTATCCACAGTCTGTCTAGTAGTTGTATACCCGATCCACAGTCTGTCTAGTAGTTGTTACCCTATCCACAGTCTGTCTAGTAGTTGTATACCCTATCCACAGTCTGTCTAGTAGTTGTATACCCTATCCACAGTCTGTCTAGTAGTTGTTACCCTATCCACAGTCTGTCTAGTAGTTGTATACCCTATCCACAGTCTGTCTAGTAGTTATATACCCTATCCACAGTCTGTCTAGTAGTTGTTACCCTATCCACAGTCTGTCTAGTAGTTGTATACCCTATCCACAGTCTGTCTAGTAGTTGTTACCCTATCCACAGTCTGTCTAGTAGTTGTTAACCTATCCACAGTATGTCTAGTAGTTATATACCCTATCCACAGTCTGTCTAGTAGTTGTATACCCTATCCACAGTCTGTATAGTAGTTGTATACCCTATCCACAGTCTGTCTAGTAGTTGTATACCCTATCCACAGTCTGTCTAGTAGTTGTATACCCTATCCACAGTCTGTCTAGTAGTTGTATACCCTATCCACAGTCTGTCTAGTAGTTGTATACCCTATCCACAGTCTGTCTAGTAGTTGTTACCCTATCCACAGTATGTCTAGTAGTTGTATACCCTATCCACAGTCTGTCTAGTAGTTGTTACCCTATCCACAGTCTGTCTAGTAGTTGTTACCCTATCCACAGTCTGTCTAGTAGTTGTATACCCTATCCACAGTCTGTCTAGTAGTTGTTACCCTATCCACAGTCTGTCTAGTAGTTGTATACCCTATCCACAGTCTGTCTAGTAGTTGTTACCCTATCCACAGTCTGTCTAGTAGTTGTATACCCTATCCACAGTCTGTCTAGTAGTTGTATACCCTATCCACAGTCTGTCTAGTAGTTGTTACCCTATCCACAGTCTGTCTAGTAGTTGTTACCCTATCCACAGTCTGTCTAGTAGTTGTTACCCTATCCACAGTCTGTCTAGTAGTTGTATACCCTATCCACAGTCTGTCTAGTAGTTGTTACCCTATCCACAGTCTGTCTAGTAGTTGTATACCCTATCCACAGTCTGTCTAGTAGTTGTTACCCTATCCACAGTCTGTCTAGTAGTTGTTACCCTATCCACAGTCTGTCTAGTAGTTGTATACCCTATCCACAGTCTGTCTAGTAGTTGTTACCCTATCCACAGTCTGTCTAGTAGTTGTATACCCTATCCACATTATGTCTAGTAGTTGTTACCCTATCCACAGTCTGTCTAGTAGTTGTTACCCTATCCACAGTCTGTCTAGTAGTTGTTACCCTATCCACAGTCTGTCTAGTAGTTGTTACCCTATCCACAGTCTGTCTAGTAGTTGTATACCCTATCCACAGTCTGTCTAGTAGTTGTTACCCTATCCACAGTCTGTCTAGTAGTTGTTACCCTATCCACAGTCTGTCTAGTAGTTGTATACCCTATCCACAGTCTGTCTAGTAGTTGTATACCCTATCCACAGTCTGTCTAGTAGTTGTTACCCTATCCACAGTCTGTCTAGTAGTTGTATACCCTATCCACAGTCTGTCTAGTAGTTGTATACCCTATCCACAGTCTGTCTAGTAGTTGTATACCCTATCCACAGTCTGTCTAGTAGTTGTATACCCTATCCACAGTCTGTCTAGTAGTTGTATACCCTATCCACAGTCTGTCTAGTAGTTGTTACCCTATCCACAGTCTGTCTAGTAGTTGTTACCCTATCCACAGTCTGTCTAGTAGTTGTTACCCTATCCACAGTCTGTCTAGTAGTTGTATACCCTATCCACAGTATGTCTAGTAGTTGTATACCCTATCCACAGTCTGTCTAGTAGTTGTTACCCTATCCACAGTCTGTCTAGTAGTTGTATACCCTATCCACAGTCTGTCTAGTAGTTGTATACCCCACCCACAGTCTGTCTAGTAGTTGTATACCCTATCCACAGTCTGTCTAATAGTTGTTACCCTATCCACAGTCTGTCTAGTAGTTGTTACCCTATCCACAGTCTGTCTAGTAGTTGTTACCCTATCCACAGTCTGTCTAGTAGTTGTTACCCTATCCACAGTCTGTCTAGTAGTTGTATACCCTATCCACAGTCTGTCTAGTAGTTGTATACCCTATCCACAGTCTGTCTAGTAGTTGTTACCCTATCCACAGTCTGTCTAGTAGTTGTATACCCCACCCACAGTCTGTCTAGTAGTTGTATACCCTATCCACAGTCTGTCTAGTAGTTGTTACCCTATCCACAGTCTGTCTAGTAGTTGTTACCCTATCCACAGTCTGTCTAGTAGTTGTTACCCTATCCACAGTCTGTCTAGTAGTTGTTACCCTATCCACAGTCTGTCTAGTAGTTGTATACCCTATCCACAGTCTGTCTAGTAGTTGTATACCCTATCCACAGTCTGTCTAGTAGTTGTTACCCTATCCACAGTCTGTCTAGTAGTTGTATACCCTATCCACAGTCTGTCTAGTAGTTGTATACCCTATCCACAGTCTGTCTAGTAGTTGTATACCCTATCCACAGTCTGTCTAGTAGTTGTATACCCTATCCACAGTCTGTCTAGTAGTTGTATACCCTATCCACAGTCTGTCTAGTAGTTGTATACCCTATCCACAGTCTGTCTAGTAGTTGTATACCCTATCCACAGTCTGTCTAGTAGTTGTATACCCTATCCACAGTCTGTCTAGTAGTTGTTACCCTATCCACAGTCTGTCTAGTAGTTGTATACCCTATCCACAGTCTGTCTAGTAGTTGTATACCCTATCCACAGTCTGTCTAGTAGTTGTTACCCTATCCACAGTCTGTCTAGTAGTTGTATACCCTATCCACAGTCTGTCTAGTAGTTGTATACCCTATCCACAGTCTGTCTAGTAGTTGTTACCCTATCCACAGTCTGTCTAGTAGTTGTATACCCTATCCACAGTCTGTCTAGTAGTTGTATACCCTATCCACAGTCTGTCTAGTAGTTGTATACCCTATCCACAGTCTGTCTAGTAGTTGTATACCCTATCCACAGTCTGTCTAGTAGTTGTATACCCTATCCACAGTCTGTCTAGTAGTTGTATACCCTATCCACAGTCTGTCTAGTAGTTGTATACCCTATCCACAGTCTGTCTAGTAGTTGTATACCCGATCCACAGTCTGTCTAGTAGTTGTTACCCTATCCACAGTCTGTCTAGTAGTTGTATACCCTATCCACAGTCTGTCTAGTAGTTGTATACCCTATCCACAGTCTGTCTAGTAGTTGTTACCCTATCCACAGTCTGTCTAGTAGTTGTATACCCTATCCACAGTCTGTCTAGTAGTTATATACCCTATCCACAGTCTGTCTAGTAGTTGTTACCCTATCCACAGTCTGTCTAGTAGTTGTATACCCTATCCACAGTCTGTCTAGTAGTTGTTACCCTATCCACAGTCTGTCTAGTAGTTGTTAACCTATCCACAGTATGTCTAGTAGTTATATACCCTATCCACAGTCTGTCTAGTAGTTGTATACCCTATCCACAGTCTGTATAGTAGTTGTATACCCTATCCACAGTCTGTCTAGTAGTTGTATACCCTATCCACAGTCTGTCTAGTAGTTGTATACCCTATCCACAGTCTGTCTAGTAGTTGTATACCCTATCCACAGTCTGTCTAGTAGTTGTATACCCTATCCACAGTCTGTCTAGTAGTTGTTACCCTATCCACAGTATGTCTAGTAGTTGTTACCCTATCCACAGTCTGTCTAGTAGTTGTTACCCTATCCACAGTCTGTCTAGTAGTTGTTACCCTATCCACAGTCTGTCTAGTAGTTGTATACCCTATCCACAGTCTGTCTAGTAGTTGTTACCCTATCCACAGTCTGTCTAGTAGTTGTATACCCTATCCACAGTCTGTCTAGTAGTTGTTACCCTATCCACAGTCTGTCTAGTAGTTGTATACCCTATCCACAGTCTGTCTAGTAGTTGTATACCCTATCCACAGTCTGTCTAGTAGTTGTTACCCTATCCACAGTCTGTCTAGTAGTTGTTACCCTATCCACAGTCTGTCTAGTAGTTGTATACCCTATCCACAGTCTGTCTAGTAGTTGTTACCCTATCCACAGTCTGTCTAGTAGTTGTATACCCTATCCACAGTCTGTCTAGTAGTTGTTACCCTATCCACAGTCTGTCTAGTAGTTGTTACCCTATCCACAGTCTGTCTAGTAGTTGTATACCCTATCCACCGTCTGTCTAGTAGTTGTTACCCTATCCACAGTCTGTCTAGTAGTTGTATACCCTATCCACAGTCTGTCTAGTAGTTGTTACCCTATCCACAGTCTGTCTAGTAGTTGTTACCCTATCCACAGTCTGTCTAGTAGTTGTATACCCTATCCACAGTCTGTCTAGTAGTTGTTACCCTATCCACAGTCTGTCTAGTAGTTGTATACCCTATCCACATTATGTCTAGTAGTTGTTACCCTATCCACAGTCTGTCTAGTAGTTGTTACCCTATCCACAGTCTGTCTAGTAGTTGTTACCCTATCCACAGTCTGTCTAGTAGTTGTTACCCTATCCACAGTCTGTCTAGTAGTTGTATACCCTATCCACAGTCTGTCTAGTAGTTGTTACCCTATCCACAGTCTGTCTAGTAGTTGTTACCCTATCCACAGTCTGTCTAGTAGTTGTATACCCTATCCACAGTCTGTCTAGTAGTTGTATACCCTATCCACAGTCTGTCTAGTAGTTGTTACCCTATCCACAGTCTGTCTAGTAGTTGTATACCCTATCCACAGTCTGTCTAGTAGTTGTATACCCTATCCACAGTCTGTCTAGTAGTTGTATACCCTATCCACAGTCTGTCTAGTAGTTGTATACCCTATCCACAGTCTGTCTAGTAGTTGTATACCCTATCCACAGTCTGTCTAGTAGTTGTTACCCTATCCACAGTCTGTCTAGTAGTTGTTACCCTATCCACAGTCTGTCTAGTAGTTGTTACCCTATCCACAGTCTGTCTAGTAGTTGTATACCCTATCCACAGTATGTCTAGTAGTTGTATACCCTATCCACAGTCTGTCTAGTAGTTGTTACCCTATCCACAGTCTGTCTAGTAGTTGTATACCCTATCCACAGTCTGTCTAGTAGTTGTATACCCCACCCACAGTCTGTCTAGTAGTTGTATACCCTATCCACAGTCTGTCTAATAGTTGTTACCCTATCCACAGTCTGTCTAGTAGTTGTTACCCTATCCACAGTCTGTCTAGTAGTTGTTACCCTATCCACAGTCTGTCTAGTAGTTGTTACCCTATCCACAGTCTGTCTAGTAGTTGTATACCCTATCCACAGTCTGTCTAGTAGTTGTATACCCTATCCACAGTCTGTCTAGTAGTTGTTACCCTATCCACAGTCTGTCTAGTAGTTGTATACCCCACCCACAGTCTGTCTAGTAGTTGTATACCCTATCCACAGTCTGTCTAGTAGTTGTTACCCTATCCACAGTCTGTCTAGTAGTTGTTACCCTATCCACAGTCTGTCTAGTAGTTGTTACCCTATCCACAGTCTGTCTAGTAGTTGTTACCCTATCCACAGTCTGTCTAGTAGTTGTATACCCTATCCACAGTCTGTCTAGTAGTTGTATACCCTATCCACAGTCTGTCTAGTAGTTGTTACCCTATCCACAGTCTGTCTAGTAGTTGTATACCCTATCCACAGTCTGTCTAGTAGTTGTATACCCTATCCACAGTCTGTCTAGTAGTTGTATACCCTATCCACAGTCTGTCTAGTAGTTGTATACCCTATCCACAGTCTGTCTAGTAGTTGTATACCCTATCCACAGTCTGTCTAGTAGTTGTATACCCTATCCACAGTCTGTCTAGTAGTTGTATACCCTATCCACAGTCTGTCTAGTAGTTGTATACCCGATCCACAGTCTGTCTAGTAGTTGTTACCCTATCCACAGTCTGTCTAGTAGTTGTATACCCTATCCACAGTCTGTCTAGTAGTTGTATACCCTATCCACAGTCTGTCTAGTAGTTGTTACCCTATCCACAGTCTGTCTAGTAGTTGTATACCCTATCCACAGTCTGTCTAGTAGTTATATACCCTATCCACAGTCTGTCTAGTAGTTGTTACCCTATCCACAGTCTGTCTAGTAGTTGTATACCCTATCCACAGTCTGTCTAGTAGTTGTTACCCTATCCACAGTCTGTCTAGTAGTTGTTAACCTATCCACAGTATGTCTAGTAGTTATATACCCTATCCACAGTCTGTCTAGTAGTTGTATACCCTATCCACAGTCTGTCTAGTAGTTGTATACCCTATCCACAGTCTGTCTAGTAGTTGTTACCCTATCCACAGTCTGTCTAGTAGTTGTTACCCTATCCACAGTCTGTCTAGTAGTTGTATACCCTATCCACAGTCTGTCTAGTAGTTGTTACCCTATCCACAGTCTGTCTAGTAGTTATATACCCTATCCACAGTCTGTCTAGTAGTTGTATACCCTATCCACAGTCTGTCTAGTAGTTGTATACCCTATCCACAGTCTGTCTAGTAGTTGTTACCCTATCCACAGTCTGTCTAGTAGTTGTTACCCTATCCACAGTCTGTCTAGTAGTTGTATACTCTATCCACAGTCTGTCTAGTAGTTGTATACCCCACCCACAGTCTGTCTAGTAGTTGTATACCCTATCCACAGTCTGTCTAGTAGTTGTTACCCTATCCACAGTCTGTCTAGTAGTTGTTACCCTATCCACAGTCTGTCTAGTAGTTGTTACCCTATCCACAGTCTGTCTAGTAGTTGTTACCCTATCCACAGTCTGTCTAGTAGTTGTATACCCTATCCACAGTCTGTCTAGTAGTTGTATACCCTATCCACAGTCTGTCTAGTAGTTGTTACCCTATCCACAGTCTGTCTAGTAGTTGTATACCCCACCCACAGTCTGTCTAGTAGTTGTATACCCTATCCACAGTCTGTCTAGTAGTTGTTACCCTATCCACAGTCTGTCTAGTAGTTGTTACCCTATCCACAGTCTGTCTAGTAGTTGTTACCCTATCCACAGTCTGTCTAGTAGTTGTTACCCTATCCACAGTCTGTCTAGTAGTTGTATACCCTATCCACAGTCTGTCTAGTAGTTGTTACCCTATCCACAGTCTGTCTAGTAGTTGTTACCCTATCCACAGTCTGTCTAGTAGTTGTATACCCTATCCACAGTCTGTCTAGTAGTTGTATACCCTATCCACAGTCTGTCTAGTAGTTGTATACCCTATCCACAGTCTGTCTAGTAGTTGTATACCCTATCCACAGTCTGTCTAGTAGTTGTATACCCTATCCACAGTCTGTCTAGTAGTTGTATACCCTATCCACAGTCTGTCTAGTAGTTGTATACCCTATCCACAGTCTGTCTAGTAGTTGTATACCCTATCCACAGTCTGTCTAGTAGTTATATACCCTATCCACAGTCTGTCTAGTAGTTGTTAACCTATCCACAGTATGTCTAGTAGTTATATACCCTATCCACAGTCTGTCTAGTAGTTGTA
This sequence comes from Oncorhynchus mykiss, assembly GCF_013265735.2. Taxonomy (NCBI): domain Eukaryota; kingdom Metazoa; phylum Chordata; class Actinopteri; order Salmoniformes; family Salmonidae; genus Oncorhynchus; species Oncorhynchus mykiss. The sequence goes on from NC_048570.1 coordinate 84,429,166, forward strand.
TACCCTATCCACAGTCTGTCTAGTAGTTGTATACCCTATCCACAGTCTGTCTAGTAGTTATATACCCTATCCACAGTCTGTCTAGTAGTTATATACCCTATCCACAGTCTGTCTAGTAGTTGTATACCCTATCCACAGTCTGTCTAGTAGTTGTATACCCTATCCACAGTCTGTCTAGTAGTTGTATACCCTATCCACAGTCTGTCTAGTAGTTGTTACCCTATCCACAGTCTGTCTAGTAGTTGTATACCCTATCCACAGTCTGTCTAGTAGTTGTATACCCTATCCACAGTCTGTCTAGTAGTTGTATACCCTATCCACAGTCTGTCTAGTAGTTGTATACCCTATCCACAGTCTGTCTAGTAGTTATATACCCTATCCACAGTCTGTCTAGTAGTTGTTACCCTATCCACAGTCTGTCTAGTAGTTGTATACCCTATCCACAGTCTGTCTAGTAGTTGTATACCCTATCCACAGTCTGTCTAGTAGTTGTATACCCTATCCACAGTCTGTCTAGTAGTTGTATACCCTATCCACAGTCTGTCTAGTAGTTGTTACCCTATCCACAGTCTGTCTAGTAGTTGTATACCCTATCCACAGTCTGTCTAGTAGTTGTATACCCTATCCACAGTCTGTCTAGTAGTTGTATACCCTATCCACAGTCTGTCTAGTAGTTGTATACCCTATCCACAGTCTGTCTAGTAGAAATGCCCTATATTGGTGGTAATTGTCTTCTGATGATATTGATGTTATGCCTTTGAAGTGTTGCCTACTACTGTTATCCTATCAAATCAATCATGTAAACTAGAGCAATATTTTGAAGCATGGAGGACACATTATTTTACTCAGAATCATTCAACATTTAGAGAGAGTTCATTACTATTGACCAGACCATTAGTTTTCCTATAGTTTAGTGGTCAGCATCAGCACAATGCCAGTCAATGAGGTTGGATCCACAATGACCGGAGTGTGTCTCTGGGGGAAATATCTCTCTGTTTTTCACAAAGTGCTATTAACAACAACATGGACCTAAACTCCTGAAAGCTATAGCAAGGAGATGGAAAGGTTGAGATAGAAGAGTCCTCTCCTCCTAATAACTCCTCATAGCCTCATTCCTTGATGAGCAAACTCATAATTAAAAGTGAACAATTACCTGCTTTCAAATCCAATTTCAGGTGGTTTGTTCTGCGGTGGTTTGAAACACACTTCTAACTGATTATGAATCCGCCAGCTAAGCATCATGAATGATCTTTAATAATGAAGGTTCCCAAGGTATACAGTAGTTTAATCATATTAGCAGACAGACAGACTGCTTGGAACAATGTGTGTGTGTGTGTGTGTGTGTGTGTGTGTGTGTGTGTGTGTGTTGGAAACTACTTGCCTCAGTAATTTCTCCCTCTTTTCACTGGTGCTGAATTTTTTTATCAGATTGCAGGGAAATTCAACTTTTATTTTGGTAAAGATGAGATCCCATCAGATTAGCACCAGGGCAAATAAATAACCTACACAAGAAACCTGAATGTCCCATCCAGTCTTTAAAAATGTTCACAGACATACACGGAGAGTTGTAATTTTGAACAAACGATTTGGAGATTCTGGTGATTACAATTCTTTCTGAAGGCAATTGTTAGAAGAAAGGAGCATGAATGAGAGTTCATAGTTATAATTGTAAAACACCCTTCGTTCTGAGGAGAAAGAAAAAAGTGTTTGATTCATCCAACCATTTTGCTTTAGCTAGCGATCCTACAATAGCTCAAGCAAGTATCGCTACACTGCCCCCACTGAATGGGAAGGCACATCCGGCTGTGCGTTCTGATGGCCACACAGCCGCCATCTCACTTCTGACACCAATGTAGCAAACCGAGGTACAGGCCTGCATACCTGGTTTAGGTAATCCCTGTTACATGTAATCCGTTACTACCCAACCCTGAAGCTAACCACACACTTCCCGTTTGTGACATAAATCATTTACATAATTGTGACACTGAAGTGATGAAAGCATACTTAATGAAGTCAATGTATATAACCTAGAGCTTGAGGAAGCTTCACTTTGTAATAGCCTTTGCATTCTGATGTGATTGCTTGTACCCAGTGTGCTCTGCATTAAAGTGGTTCGTCGTTTTGTTTTTCCTCTTCATCTTTCAGATGGGACTGCCACCATTGGTAGCCTGTGTTTTTCTGCGGCAATATACTGTGGGTATGATCTTCTAAACATGACCTTCCAAAGTTCTCCAACGAGCATCTTTCAGAGGTCGTCATAAAGACTGTTGTGTCTACTGTAGAAGGTAAGTCATGTGTGCCGTCTTTGTGTTCTATGTACAATCCATGTTACTATTGCCATGGTAATGTAACCTTTGTTTGGTTCTGTTTAGTTGTTATTTACAGTTGCTTAAGACTCTTTCAATGACAGTGTATTGTTCCTGTGAAAGCGCCCGTCTGCACCCACGTGACCTTACGTTAGTCCATCGTATCCGATGACGACTTCCACTTCTGAGTTAACAATGAATTCTTTGGTGACTGTAGAGTCCAATCCGAGATCCACAAACTGTATTGCAGGTGGGGCATATGCAGTCTGTGTTGTCAGGGACAAGCATGTTTGTATGACTCCTGAGCTGTTGTTGATGTTTCTTTGTGCTCCTCTCCTCCTCTCACCTCTGTACACCTCTCTGGCAGAGCTGCCGCCAGGTGGAACGTTTGGTTGCAGCATCCTCCAGGTCTGGGGTTTGATGTTGCACTTCTTCAGCCACGTTTTCAGCTTGTTCTTGTCGTGCTTCATCTGACTTCGTGACAAGTCTTTGAATGTCCTTGAGTGGCCCAGCCAGAGCTCGGACATGAAAAAGAGACCTGAAAATAGCTGTGGAACAATGCTCCCCATCCAACCTGACAGCTTGAGATCTGCAGAGAAGAATGGGAGAAACTCCCTAAATAAAGGTGTGGCAAGCTTGTAACATCCAACCCAAGAAAACTCGGGGATATAATTGCTGCAAAAGGGGCTTCAACAAAGTACTGAGTAAATTATCTGAATACTTATGTAAATGTGATTTTTAAATAAAAAAATAAAAAAATAATCTAAAAAATCATAGATTGATGGAAAAAAAATCTGTAACAACAAAATGTGGAAAAAAGTCAAGGGGTCTGAATACTTTCCGAAGGCACAGTACATACAGTCACTGTGGGGACGATGTCGTCGATGCACTTACGAATGAAGCCAGAGACAGATGTGGTAAACTGCTCAATGTTATTGGATGAGTCGCGGAACATATTCCAGTCTATGCTAGCGATACAGTGCTGTAGCTTAGCATCCGCGATACAGCATCCGCTTCATTTGACCACTTCCGTATTGAGCGTGTCACTGGTACTTCCTCTTTGAGTTTTTGCTTTTAAGCAGGAAGCAGGAGGATAGAGTTATGGTCCGAAGGGAGAGTGAGAGAGGGCCTTGTATGCGTTTGTGTGTGGAGACGTGGAGATGTGTGCAGACATGCACACGTGTACACAGAGTCTCTCTGCCCCAAATGGATGTTTCTGCTCATTAGGCTCAGATAGAGAGAGCTTTTAGAAGTTCTATTGGATAAATCAATTATTCCACGACCCCCCACGGCACTCTTATTCCATTATCACTGCTTGCATCGCTACAGCAAAGGCACTAATGTTATACAGTAAGCTAAGCTCACTTGTCGCAGTACCACAATCAACTGATTGTATTGAAGTGTAGTGTGAGGTGTGTTGCCCTCCCCTCCTCAGTCTCACACTCTTTATCCTTTCTATGTCCCTCCATCACTATCTCCTGCTTCCTCTGTGCCTCTCCCAGTATTTCTCACACTCTGTCTCTACTCATTTTAAGTCATTCAGCAGATGTTCTTATCCAGCGTCTTAAAGGAGCAATTTTGTTTAACTGCCTTGCTCGAAGGCAGTTCGGCATATTTTCACCTAGTCGGCTTGGGGATTCGAACCAGAGACCTTTCGGCTACTGGCCCAACTGCTCCTAGCCGCTTGGCTACATTCCGCCCAGATACTCAACGCCCTCTCCCCACTCGGTCTTTTGATCTAAACTCCCCACTCTCTCCCGACTCTACCCTCTCTTTCTCCCCACTATCCATGTGCTTTAAATTCAAGTGACTTATCACAATGTCGTGGGTTTAAATAACACATCTCTGTGGGAAGAGCTCAAGGTTAAACAGCGCTCTACTGGGAAAGATGAATAGTCTTTCTCTCAATAAGTCTGAGCAGAAGGATTCGGACATCAGCCATGAACATTTCATCTTAATGATAAAGAAGTGAGTCTTGAAAATGTCCTATTGCCATTTCTAGTGATCCTATTACCCACTGCTCAGTTTTGTTCCACATTTCAACTTCTATTAATACCTCTCAAAACACTTTAAACAGTCACTAAGGTATTAGGTACAAATATTATAAAATAAGTATAATGCACAGTTTTACTGGTTCAAAGACAATGGAAATGTTGGGACTAAAAGATTGTGGCTAAATTCAAGTCTCTTGTTAGTCTGGAACTGCTATGGTTTCCCAAAACATCACCCTTCCAAACGGAGCAACTAGGTATTGAACCACCAACACCCCAACAAACAGCATTAGAAGAAACTACAAGCTTCAGATGATGGACAAATCTAAAACAGAGTTGAAAATAAATTCAGAATTTTTTATCCTACACTCTTAGAAACCTGAAAGAGTTCTTTGGTGGTCCCAACAGGATAACCTTTTGAAGAACCCTTTTTAGTTCCCGGTAGAACCCTTTTGGTTCCAATTATAACCCTATTGGGTTCCATGTAGTACCCTTTCCCCAGAGGGTTCTACATGGAACCCAAAAGGGTTCTCCTTTTGGAACCCTTTTTTCGAAGAGTATATTAGAGGGGTGGAATTGAAAAAGCTCCATGCTCTATTCCACTGCCTCGCTATTTCCCACCCTCTCTATCTCACCCTCCCCATTCTCTCCCTCTCTCACTCTCTCCCTCCTCATCTCTCCCTCTATCCCTCCCCATCTCTCCCTCTCTTTCTCTCCCTCTATCCCTCCACATCTCTGCCTCTTTCCCTCTCTCTCTTTCTCTGTTCCACTGCAGGTTGGCAAAGGTCAGTGTGCTCTTTGCTGGGGACTGGGGTTACCATGACGCCCAGGCTTTGTCTTTAAATTCTCCACTCACAAAATAGCCGACTGTACAATTTAGCGTAATTGGGTGAAGTTGCCTCTAGACTCTGATCTTGGGTCAGTGTGGGATTTTCTCCACTAATGCTTAAGGTTATGATTGGGGGAGTGGAAGCTAATCTTAGATCTTGAGGACATTGAGGAAACTTCACCCCGGAGTGAAGCATGCCTGAAAGCATGATATTGCGTTTTCAAAGGCATGAAGACTAGGTGTGAAGGAAATGTTATGAAGGAAACCCTAGTAATAGAAATGGTAGTGTTGTAATGTAATGAGTGATAGAGTATCAATGATTTACACAGGACAGAGGCGTCGTCATTAGATTATGTAACAGTCTAATACATTAGAGCTCTTCAACTTTGGTCCTGGACGGCCGGAACATATCTAGTTTTCAGTCACTCCTTCAATTTTTTATTTTATTTTACCCTTATTTTACCAGGTAAGTTGACTGAGACCACATTCTTATGTACAGCAATGACCTGGGTAATAGTTACAGGGGAGATCAGGGACTGATTCAGACCTGACACCGGGTGAATAACTCTCTTGACAATCAGTGACGTGAATCAATCAATGAACTATCAGGGAAAATAAAAATAAAAATATTTCTGGACTGGATCCATGCCTGCAGATGCATAACCCTGCAAAATGTTATGAAAGTGAATACGGAATTTTTAGAGACCGTCGCAGATGCCTATACACATGGAAAGTGAATATGGAATTTCTAGAGACCTTCGCAGATGCCTATACACATGGAAAGTGAATATGGAATTTCTAGAGACCTTCACAGATGCCTATACACATGGAAAGTGAATATGGAATTTCTAGAGACCTTCGCAGATGCCTATACACATGGAAAGTGAATATGGAATTTCTAGAGACCTTCGCAGATGCCTATACACATGGAAAGTGAATATGGAATTTCTAGAGACCTTCGCAGATGCCTATACACATGGAAAGTGAATATGGAATTTCTAGAGACCTTCGCAGATGCCTATACACATGGAAAGTGAATATGAAATTTCTAGAGACCTTCGCAGATGCCTATACACATGGAAAGTGAATATGGAATTTATAGAGACCTTCGCAGATGCCTATACACATGGAAAGTGAATATGGAATTTATAGAGACCTTCGCAGATGCCTATACACATGGAAAGTGAATATGGAATTTATAGAGACCTTCGCAGATGCCTATACACATGGAAAGTGAATATGGAATTTATAGAGACCTTCGCAGATGCCTATACACATGGAAAGTGAATATGGAATTTCTAGAGACCTTCACAGATGCCTATACACATGGAAAGTGAATATGGAATTTCTAGAGACCTTCGCAGATGCCTATACACATGGAAAGTGAATATGGAATTTCTAGAGACCTTCGCAGATGCCTATACACATGGAAAGTGAATATGGAATTTCTAGAGACCTTCACAGATGCCTATACACATGGAAAGTGAATATGGAATTTCTAGAGACCTTCGCAGATGCCTATACACATGGAAAGTGAATATGGAATTTCTAGAGACCTTCGCAGATGCCTATACACATGGAAAGTGAATACGACATTTCTAGAGACCTTCGCAGATGCCTATACACATGGAAAGTGAATATGGAATTTCTAGAGACCTTCGCAGATGCCTATACACATGGAAAGTGAATATGGAATTTCTAGAGACCTTCGCAGATGCCTATACACATGGAAAGTGAATATGGAATTTCTAGAGACCTTCGCAGATGCCTATACACATGGAAAGTGAATATGGAATTTCTAGAGACCTTCGCAGATGCCTATACACATGGAAAGTGAATACGACATTTCTAGAGACCTTCGCAGATGCCTATACACATGGAAAGTGAATATGGAATTTCTAGAGACCTTCGCAGATGCCTATACACATGGAAAGTGAATATGGAATTTCTAGAGACCTTCGCAGATGCCTATACACATGGAAAGTGAATATGGAATTTCTAGAGACCTTCACAGATGCCTATACACATGGAAAGTGAATATGGAATTTCTAGAGACCTTCGCAGATGCCTATACACATGGAAAGTGAATATGAAATTTCTAGAGACCTTCGCAGATGCCTATACACATGGAAAGTGAATATGGAATTTCTAGAGACCTTCGCAGATGCCTATACACATGGAAAGTGAATATGGAATTTCTAGAGACCTTCGCAGATGCCTATACACATGGAAAGTGAATATGAAATTTCTAGAGACCTTCGCAGATGCCTATACACATGGAAAGTGAATATGGAATTTATAGAGACCTTCGCAGATGCCTATACACATGGAAAGTGAATATGGAATTTATAGAGACCTTCGCAGATGCCTATACACATGGAAAGTGAATATGGAATTTATAGAGACCTTCGCAGATGCCTATACACATGGAAAGTGAATATGGAATTTATAGAGACCTTCGCAGATGCCTATACACATGGAAAGTGAATATGGAATTTCTAGAGACCTTCACAGATGCCTATACACATGGAAAGTGAATATGGAATTTCTAGAGACCTTCGCAGATGCCTATACACATGGAAAGTGAATATGGAATTTCTAGAGACCTTCGCAGATGCCTATACACATGGAAAGTGAATATGGAATTTCTAGAGACCTTCACAGATGCCTATACACATGGAAAGTGAATATGGAATTTCTAGAGACCTTCGCAGATGCCTATACACATGGAAAGTGAATATGGAATTTCTAGAGACCTTCGCAGATGCCTATACACATGGAAAGTGAATATGGAATTTCTAGAGACCTTCGCAGATGCCTATACACATGGAAAGTGAATATGGAATTTCTAGAGACCTTCGCAGATGCCTATACACATGGAAAGTGAATATGGAATTTCTAGAGACCTTCGCAGATGCCTATACACATGGAAAGTGAATATGGAATTTCTAGAGACCTTCACAGATGCCTATACACATGGAAAGTGAATATGGAATTTCTAGAGACCTTCGCAGATGCCTATACACATGGAAAGTGAATATGAAATTTCTAGAGACCTTCGCAGATGCCTATACACATGGAAAGTGAATATGGAATTTCTAGAGACCTTCGCAGATGCCTATACACATGGAAAGTGAATATGGAATTTCTAGAGACCTTCGCAGATGCCTATACACATGGAAAGTGAATATGGAATTTCTAGAGACCTTCGCAGATGCCTATACACATGGAAAGTGAATATGGAATTTCTAGAGACCTTCGCAGATGCCTATACACATGGAAAGTGAATATGGAATTTCTAGAGACCTTCGCAGATGCCTATACACATGGAAAGTGAATATGGAATTTCTAGAGACCTTCGCAGATGCCTATACACATGGAAAGTGAATATGGAATTTCTAGAGACCTTCACAGATGCCTATACACATGGAAAGTGAATATGGAATTTCTAGAGACCTTCGCAGATGCCTATACACATGGAAAGTGAATATGGAATTTCTAGAGATCTTCACAGATGCCTATACACATGGAAAGTGAATATGGAATTTCTAGAGACCTTCACAGATGCCTATACACATGGAAAGTGAATATGGAATTTCTAGAGACCTTCGCAGATGCCTATACACATGGAAAGTGAATATGGAATTTCTAGAGACCTTCACAGATGCCTATACACATGGAAAGTGAATATGGAATTTCTAGAGACCTTCACAGATGCCTATACACATGGAAAGTGAATATGCATAAAAGTGTGTCACAATTGCTAAATATAAGCACAACTGGAGACACTTCGTCATTTTTGGAGACAGGTGCTTGACCTGACACTGCTGCAGAGTGTAGGGGGGATTGTTAACTAACTGTAAACAAACTTAGCTAGCTAGCTTTACCATTATGAGCTGAACACCGTTCTTCGCTATCAAACAAAGGCTGTCTCCAGTTATGTTTACAGTGAGGTTTGTGACAGCTCCACTTCCAAGTATATTGGTCAGAAGTTGGAACCGGATCTGGGGACAGAACTGAAAACTGTAAAATAACAAAAGATTTTGAGGAACAGAAACAGAACCATGAACGAAAGTGATCTCTAGTGTTCTGGAACAGAACAATTATTCTAAAAGCGTGGGAACCGGTTAATAACGTTCTTTTACATTCCTGATTGTTTTTTTCAGTCCCACAAAAAAAACGCCATCAAAGCGCCTATGCAAAGCATTCACTCTGTCACTCAGAAACTTCTCCTTCCAGTGTCTACCTGCCAGCTAGTTTTCTAGGCTAGTTAAGGATACTATAGTTATCACGGTTAGTTTTTTTATCAACAAAAAAGGTAAGGTAAAACAAGCTTGTTAGCTAGCTCTAGTCCAGAGCGTTGAGCTAGCCTCAGCGTTGAGCCAACTCTTGGACATTCAAAGTTCCTCCATATTAGCCATTCCTCCGTTACTAGGCATCTAGCTAGCTCATAATGATGTAATTTTGTGAAGTAATGATAGGCCTACTTATTTCCTAAGCACATAATGCACGTCACATCATGATGCCCAGCGCTTCAAGCCTCTTCTATATACACCCCTCTCCCTCACTCTCTCCCCACCCCACAAAATGACAGTTGCATCACGCCCACTAGCATGTAAACTAGCTTTCCCGGTCCATAGAAAGTTGCTGTATCTGCACTGATTGCTGGAGTTATTTATTGAGCTAAATGTAAAAATGTTGATTTCACAAGTTAAAAAGCGAACAGAAAGGAACCATATGGACTGGTACTTTTGTCTTTCATACAAGTTCAGAACATTATTATGCTGGTCGGAACACTGGAACGGAACCCCCCAAAAATGTGGTTCTGTTTAGAACAAAACGATTGGAAAATAATGTTGGTTCCAACCCCTGGTATTGCTACTTCTGCTCTGCTCAATTCAAACTGGTATCAATATCAATTGACATCAATGCATAATTAACTGCAACTCTCATCTCTCCAGCGTAGCACTTCATTATTTAGTTCCTTATAGAATCATAGCCGTGGGATCTGTGCTGCAGCACCTCTGCTAAATTGAAATACATTTGCCAAAGTTATTGAATTAGGCCTACTGCTGTCTGTTCAGAAATGACATTAAAGAAGTCAGAATACTACACCAGGATTAGGCCTGTAATGTAGCCACGTAGGATCAATAGCTCCCTTAAAAAATAGCCTAGCTGTGAATTGTGTGCATCTTAAGCACAAAGTCTCAGAAAAGCGTGGCAAATCTATCAGTGTCTAAAGCTTTTTTAGGACTATAATTTCCTCCTCATATTGT
>NC_048570.1:84442067-84537067 GCF_013265735.2 Oncorhynchus mykiss
CGTTCCAAGTGGCATTCTATTCCATCTATTTTCTATGGGCCCTGGTCAAAAGTAGTGCGCTAAGTAGGGAATAGGGTGCCATATGAGACGCCGTTAAATACTTAACAATCCTTATTCACTATTCATCTTCTGATGATGTATTATACAGTTAGGAAACGATGCCTGCTCCCTTTGATAAATGACCCACTTAAGAAAAGGGATGGAGTGTGTAAGAGGCTTTACCCACACCAAGATGAATGACACATTAAAATGACTTTTTCTTTCTTGATGCATAGCTGTACCAATTAATCAGATCATTCAAAACAGTGCTATGTCTTAAGATATACAACCCAGGCCAGAATTCAATCTGAGGTGCGTTGCAGAGCATTTGGCATTTAAAAGATAATTTCCAATTAAGCTGACATCTGCAGCGATTATGAATGTGATCTTTACAAACCCGGATACATTGCCTTTAAAAGTGGCATTGTCGACAGTGCTCAACAACACGCCTCAGATTGAATCCTGGCCCTAGTCTGACTCAGGACTGAAGAAATCAGTGGTGCACTTCAGTAGTTCTATTCTAGTATTTACAGGTCATAGTGTTGGAGTAGCTCCATCATCAACAGACATGTGACGCTCTACTGGCCTTCAGTATCAGGATGCTTACATTGGCTACTGCAGTGAGAAATGTGTGTCTGTGTGTGATTGTACTTGCCTATGGAGCAGCAAGAGCAGCTGCCCCTCCCTCCCTTCAGGCTATGCTCAAACCCTACATGAGCACTTTGTTCTGCCACCGCAGGTCTCTCCCCCCCCCCCCCCCCCCCAAAAAAAAAAAAATTAAAAACACGCACTTGACTTTTTTCCCCCTTACTAGCTCTGACTTTGCTGATAGCTACTTTGAGGAAAGCGATACTTATGATTACTGTGACATGTGGTTGTCCCACCTAGCTATCTTAAGATGAATGCACTAAATGTAAGTTGTTCTGGATAAGAGCATCTGCTAAATGACTCAAATGTAAACGTATATATTGATGGCTGTGGATTTGGCTGCAGGCCAACCATCGAGTGCTTCTAAAATGTTACCTGTGACAGAGTATTGTCACCAGAGGCAATATGTCCCTCACACATCTCTTTACTCTCTCAGACTAACAAGGATAGAGGAACACAGTGTGGTGAGAGGGGAGATAAAGGAAGAGGAGGTATGGGAAGACACAGAAAGAGGAGGTATGGGAAGACACAGGAAGATTAGGTATGGGAAGACAGAATGGAAGAGGAGCATGAGAAGACACGGGAAGAGGAGGTATGGGAAGACACAGGAAGATGAGGTATGGGAAGAAAGAATGGAAGAGGAGCTTGGGAAGACACAGGAAAAGGAGGTATGGGAAGACAGAATGGAAGAGGAGCATGGGAAGGCACAGGAAGAGGAGGTATGAGAAGACACAGAAAGAGGAGTTATGGGAAGACACAGGAAGAGGAGGTATGGGAAGACACAGGAAGATGAGGTATGGGAAGACACAGGAAGAGGAGGTATGGGAAGACACAGGAAGAGGAGGTATGGGAAGACACAGGAAGAGAAGGTATGAGAAGATACAGGAAGATGAGGTATGGGAAGACAGAATGGAAGAGGAGCATGGGAAGACACAGGAAGAGGAGGTATGAGAAGACACAGAAAGAGGAGGTATGGGAAGACACAGGAAGAGGAGGTATGGGAAGACAGAATGGAAGAGGAGCATGGTAAGACACAGGAAGAGGAAGTATGGGAAGACACAGGAAGAAGAGGTATGAGAAGATACAGGAAGAGGAGGTATGGGAAGACACAGGAAGAGGAGGTATGGGAGAAACAGAAAGAGGAGGTATGGGGAAGACAAAATGGAAGAGGAGCATGGTAAGACACAGGAAGAGGTGGTATGGGAAGACAGAAAGGAAGAGGAGGTGTGGGAAAACCCAGCAAGAGGAGGTATGGGGAAGCAGAAAGGAAGAGGAGGTATGGGAAGACACAGGAAGAGGAGGTATGAGAAGACAGAAAGAGGAGGTATGGGAAGATACCGGGAGAGGAGGTATGGGAAGACACAGGAAGATGAGGTATGGGAAGACACAGGAAGAGGAGGTATGGGAAGACACAGGAAGAGGAGGTATGGGAAGACACAGGAAGAGAAGGTATGAAAAGATACAGGAAGATGAGGTATGGGAAGACAGAATGGAAGAGGACCATGGGAAGACACAGGAAGAGGAGGTATGAGAAGACACAGGAAGAGGAGGTATGGGAAGACAGAATGGAAGAGGAGCATGGTAAGACACAGGAAGAGGTGGTATGGGAAGACAGAAAGGAAGAGGGGGTGTGGGAAAACCCAGCAAGAGGAGGTATGGGAAAGCAGAAAGGAAGAGGAGGTATGGGAAGACACAGGAAGAAGAGGTATGAGAAGACAGAAAGAGGAGGTATGGGAAGATACTGGGAGAGGAGGTATGGGAAGACACAGGAAGAGGAGGTATGAAAAGACAGAAATGAAGAGGAGGTATGGGAAAACAGGAAGAGGAGGTGTGGGAAAACACGGGAAGAGGAGGTATGAGAAGATACAGGAAGAGGAGGTATGAGAAGATACAGGAAGATGAGGTATGGGAAGACAGAATGGAAGAGGAGCATGGGAAGACACAGGAAGAGGAGGTATGAGAAGACACAGAAAGAGGAGGTATGGGAAGACACAGGAAGAGGAGGTATGGGAAGACAGAATGGAAGAGGAGCATGGTAAGACACAGGAAGAGGAAGTATGGGAAGACACAGGAAGAAGAGGTATGAGAAGATACAGGAAGAGGAGGTATGGGAAGACACAGGAAGAGGAGGTATGGGAGAAACAGAAAGAGGAGGTATGGGGAAGACAAATGGAAGAGGAGCATGGTAAGACACAGGAAGAGGTGGTATGGGAAGACAGAAAGGAAGAGGAGGTGTGGGAAAACCCAGCAAGAGGAGGTATGGGAAAGCAGAAAGGAAGAGGAGGTATGGGAAGACACAGGAAGAGGAGGTATGAGAAGACAGAAAGAGGAGGTATGGGAAGATACCGGGAGAGGAGGTATGGGAAGACACAGGAAGAGGAGGTATGGGAAAACACAGGAAGAGGAGGTATGAAAAGACAGAAATGAAGAGGAGGTATGGGAAAACACAGGAAGAGGAGGTGTGGGAAAACACGGGAAGAGGAGGTATGAGAAGATACAGGAAGAGAAGGTATGGGAAAATACTTGAAGAGGAGGTATGGGAAGATACAGGAAGAGGAGGTATGGAAAGATACCGGAAGAGAAGGTATGGAAAGACACAGGAAGATGAGGTATGGGAAGAAAGAATGGAAGAGGAGCTTGGGAAGACACAGGAAGAGGAGGTATGGGAAGACACATGAAGTGGAGGTATGGGAATATACAGGAAGAGGAGGTATGAGAAGATACAGGAATATGAGGTATGGGAAGACAGAATGGAAGAGGAGCATGGGAAGGCACAGGAAGAGGAGGTATGAGAAGACACAGAAAGAGGAGGTATGGGAAGACACAGGAAGATGAGGTATGGGAAGACACAGGAAGAGGAGGTATGGGAAGACACAGGAAGAGGAGGTATGGGAAGACACAGGAAGAGGAGGTATGAGAAGATACAGGAAGATGAGGTATGGGAAGACAGAATGGAAGAGGAGCATGGGAAGACACAGGAAGAGGAGGTATGAGAATACACAGGAAGAGGAGGTATGGGAAGACACAGGAAGAGGAGGTATGGGAAGACAGAATGGAAGAGGAGCATGGTAAGACACAGGAAGAGGAAGTATGGGAAGACACAGGAAGAGGAGGTATGAGAAGATACAGGAAGAGGAGGTATGGGAAGACACAGGAAGAGGGGGTATGGGAGAAACAGAAAGAGGAGGTATGGGAAGACAAACTGGAAGAGGAGCATGGTAAGACACAGGAAGAGGTGGTATGGGAAGACAGAAAGGAAGAGGAGGTGTGGAAAACCCAGCAAGAGGAGGTATGGGAAAGCAGAAAGGAAGAGGAGGTATGGGAAGACACAGGAAGAGGAGGTATGAGAAGACAGAAAGAGGAGGTATGGGAAGATACCGGGAGAGGAGGTATGGGAAGACACAGGAAGAGGAGGTATGGGAAAACACAGGAAGAGGAGGTATGAAAAGACAGAAATGAAGAGGAGGTATGGGAAAACACAGGAAGAGGAGGTGTGGGAAAACACGGGAAGAGGAGGTATGAGAAGATACAGGAAGAGAAGGTATGGGAAAATACTTGAAGAGGAGGTATGGGAAGATACAGGAAGATGAGGTATTGAAAGATACCGGAAGAGAAGGTATGGGAAGACACAGGAAGATGAGGTATGGGAAGACAGAAAGGAAGAGGAGGTATGAAAAGACAGAAAGGAAGATGAGGTATGGGAAGACACAGAGAAGATGAGGTATGGGTAGACAGAAAGGAAGAGGAGGTATGGGAAGACACAGGAAGATGAGGTATGGGTAGACAGAAAGGAAGAGAAGGTATGGGAAGATACTGGAAGAGGAGGTATGGGAAGATACCGGAAGATGAGGTATTGAAAGATACCGGAAGAGAAGGTATGGGAAGATACCGGGAGAGAAGGTATGGGAAGACACAGGAAGATGAGGTATGGGAAGACAGAAAGGAAGAGGAGGTATGAGAAGACAGAAAGGAAGATGAGGTATGGGAAGACACAGGAAGATGAGGTATGGGTAGACAGAAAGGAAGAGGAGGTATGGGAAGACACAGGAAGAGAAGGTATGGGAAAGTACTTGAAGAGGAGGTATGGGAAGATACAGGAAGATGAGGTATGGAAAGATACCGGAAGAGAAGGTATGGGAAGACACAGGAAGAGGAGGTATGGGAAGACACAGGAAGATGAGGTATGGGTAGACAGAAAGGAAGAGAAGGTATGGGAAGATACTGGAAGAGGAGGTATGGGAAGATACCGGAAGATGAGGTATTGAAAGATACCGGAAGAGAAGGTATGGGAAGATACCGGGAGAGAAGGTATGGGAAGACACAGGAAGATGAGGTATGGGAAGACAGAAAGGAAGAGGAGGTATGAGAAGACAGAAAGGAAGATGAGGTATGGGAAGACACAGGAAGATGAGGTATGGGTAGACAGAAAGGAAGAGGAGGTATGGGAAGACACAGGAAGAGAAGGTATGGGAAAGTACTTGAAGAGGAGGTATGGGAAGACACAGGAAGATGAGGTATGGGTAGACAGAAAGGAAGAGGAGGTATGGGAAGACACAGGAAGATGAGGTATGGGTAGACAGAAAGGAAGAGAAGGTATGGGAAGATACTGGAAGAGGAGGTATGGGAAGATACCGGAAGATGAGGTATTGAAAGATACCGGAAGAGAAGGTATGGGAAGATACCGGGAGAGGAGGTATGGGAAGACAGAAAGGAAGAGGAGGTATGAGAAGGCAGAGGAACAGGAGGTATGGGAAGACACAGGAAGAGGTGGTATGGGAAGGCAGAAAGGAAGAGGAGTCATGGGAAGATACAGGAAGAGGAGGTATGGGAAGACACAGGAAGATGAGGTATGGGAAGACAGAAAGGAAGAGGAGGTATGAGAAGGCAGAGGAACAGGAGGTATGGGAAGACACAGGAAGAGGTGGTATGGGAAGGCAGAAAGGAAGAGGAGTCATGGGAAGATACAGGAAGAGGAGGTATGGGAAGACAGAAAGAAAGAGGAGGTATGGGAAGACAGAAAGGAAGAGGAGGTATGGGAAGACAGAAAGAAAGAGGAGGTATGGGAAGACAGAAAGGAAGAGGAGGTACGGGAAGATATAGGAAGAGTTATGGGAAGACAGAAAGGAGGAGGAAGTATGTTAAGATACAGGAAGAGGTATGAGAAGACAGAAAGGAAGAGGAGATATGGGAAGACACAGGAAGAGGAGGTTTGGGAAGACAGAAAGGAAGAGGAAGAGAGAAAAGGGGGAGCAAAATAGGCAATGGTTCATTACAGAATGGTTCATTACAGCTGTTCAGGTAGGCGACTCAGAAAAAAAGAGCCTTTTTTGCTTGCAGGTTGAACCCTTTTGGCTTCCATGTAGAACCCTCTGTGGAACTGGTTTTACATAGACCCTAAAAAGGTTCTACCTGGAACCAAAGGGGTTCTTCAAAGGGGACAGATGAAGAACCTGTTTAGGTTCTAGATAGCACCTTTATATCCCCATCAAATCAAGCAGAAATGCAACTTTCTCTCCACATCTTGATGGGTTCACCAGAGGTGAGGAAACACCCCAGTGGACAATATAACATCTAATGCCCTGATGTATTGTTGATCAGGCATCTTATCTCTCACCGAATGGCAGCCAGATTGGTGGGGAATAACATTTAGCCATAACACCCTCTGAAAGGCCACAGCTGCCACTTCCTGTGATAGACACCATAAATCTCAAATGACAAATCGTACACAACACCAATCCATTTGTGCTGTTTTACACTGAGATCGAGGCTGATTCAAATCTTAACAAGGAGATATTATAGGATTGTTATTGTTTTTCGAGTGTGTTGATAATTTAGCAGGGGCTCCTTTGCAAAAGAGACCTTGGTAAATAGAAGAATCTGATGACATTCAGCACTGATGAATATGACCGTCTGAAAATCAAATAATGAAATGAAGTAAAAATGTCACTACACTCATTGGGCAGCGACAATGCACATTAATAAAAATGTCTGTAAGTGTGCCACTGTTTTTAATTCAGCCAAGATGTAATTTTTTTTTAGAAAGAATAAACTGTTCTGTTAACACACACACACTGTTGAAAGGTAATGAACACTAACAGTAATGTAAACAACAACACTATTGATCTATCTCTGACTGTGTCCCACATGACACCATGTTCCCTGTGCAGTGCCGATGTAAGATGTAAATGTGAGAACTGATGACTATTGTTCTGGTTTGTGTGTTCTGGCTACAGACATGGGCTATGTCCCAAATGGCCCCCTATTCCCTACTTGGTGCTTTACTTTTGACCAGGGTCCATAGAGCTTTGGTCAAAAGTAGTGCACTATGTATGGAATAGGGGGCCATTTGGGATGTAACCATGATGATTATAATTTTCACACAAATGTTGTTTAGATAGAATACCACTTTGTTTTCCTCTGACTTTGATACTGTTTGATGATAATAGTCTGATTCTGTTTGATGATAATAGTCTGATTCTGCTTTGATGATAATAGTCTGATTCTGTTTGATGATAATAGTCTGATTCTGTTTGATGATAATAGTATGATTCTGCTTTGATGATAATAGTCTGATTCTGTTTGATGATAATAGTCTGATTCTGCTTTGATGATAATAGTCTGATTCTGTTTGATGATAATAGTCTGATTCTGCTTTGATGATAATAGTCTGATTCTGCTTTGATGATAATAGTATGATTCTGCTTTGATGATAATAGTCGGTGTTTTGATGGCAATATCTGATTTTGCTCTCCTCTGTCTCATTTCAAACAACCCAAACACATTATATGAGTCTGTTTGCATGGCATAATCTCAAGCTATAAACAAAACCTATTTTATTCTAGTGATTTTTACAAACACTTATTTGGCTTTGTTCATCCTGGTGTTTATTATATGGTTGAGTCAGCGTCCATTTAATGCTCTTTAGTAAGCATCTTTAGACAAGGGGTCTGCTGAACAACTGTCTGAAATGTAAACACAACAACGTCAACACAACAACAACAATGTTGTCTCTCACTGGTGTGACGCTTTAACAATGTAGATCAAAACATGACTGTCTCTGGAAGGTCATACTTAAAAACATCCACAAAGTTGTCCACACAGCCTGCACAAAAACAACAAAAAAACAGTTTCTGATTGTATCTTCAGAAAACACAAAATGCTGATATATAATAATACGCTGCGTGTGCATTGTGGGTAAGACAGATTTATCTGAGCGGATATTTGAAGCAGGCTATTTTCCTCTATTCCCCCTGGTATCATTAAGCTCTGCAAACACACCTACAGAAGCTTCAGTAAGCAAATAATACATCTACTGTGGTTGGAATACAAATGTATTGTTGACGGTGGGATATCTGGTCTGGGCTGGTCGAAAGAGAGGGCTAAAACGCTGTTGATTTACAACTATGATTGCATAAAATACATTAGTCATATTTAGATTTTAAAGTGCATCCCAAATGGCACTCTATTCCCTTTATAGGGCCCACCCTTAGAGAACACCCCACTCTCAATCTGCTGCAATAAGAAAAACAAACAATTCATTAACTCCGCTCTGCCCGTCACAGTTGTGAATTATAAATATAGGTTCAGCCAAACCAAGAAGAAGTGATAGAGTAGCTGTCCCGTCTACTCCCGATCCCCTTCTCCAGTGCCCAACGTCGCTGGTTTATTCATTATTACGCACACCTGCCACCATCGTTACGCGCACCTGGACTCCATCACCTTCCTGATCACCTCCAGTATATCTGTCACTCCCTTTGGTTCAAATCAAATGTTTATTTTATTGGTCACATACACGTGATTAGCGGATATTATTGCTGGTGTAGTGAAATGCTTGTGCTTCTAGCTCTGACGTTGCAGTAATACATAACAAGTAATATCTAACAAATTACACAACATATACCCAATACACACAAATCTAAGTAGGAATGAATTAAGACTATATACATATGGATGAGCGATGTCAGAGTGGAACGGACTAAGATACAGTAGAATAGTATAGAAAACAGTATTTACATATGAGATGAGTAATGCCAGATATGTCAACATTAAGTGACTAAGATACAGTAGAATAGTATAGAATACAGTATACTTTGGTCCCAGCTCTTTGCAGGTCATTCACTAGGTCCCCCCGCGTGGTTCTGGGATTTTCGCTCACCGTTCTTGTGATCATTTTGACCCCACGTGGTGAGATCTTGTGTGGCGCCCCAGATTGAGGGAGATTATCAGTGGTCTTGTATGTCTTCCATTTCCTAATAATTGCTCCCACAGTCTATTTCTTCAAACCAAGCTGCTTACCTATTGCAGATTCAGTCTTCCCAGCCTGGTGCAGGTCTACAATTTTGTTTCTGGTGTCCTTTGAAAGCTCTTTGGTCTTGGCCATAGTGGAGTTTGGAGTGTGACTGTTTGAGGTTGTGGACAGGTGTCTTTTATACTGATAACAAGTTCAAACAGGTGCCATTAATACAAGTTCAAACAGGTGCCATTAATACAGGTAACGAGTGGAGGACAGAGGAGCCTCTTAAAGAAGAAGTTACAGGTCTGTTAGAGCCAGAAATCTTGCTTATTTGTAGGTGACCAAATACTTATTTTCCACCATAATTTCCTAATAAATTCATTAAAAATCCTACAATGTGATTTTTCTCATTTTGTCTGTCATAGTTGAAGTGTACCTATGATGAAAATTACAGGTCTCTCTCATCTTTTTAAGTGGGAGAACTTGCACAATTGGTGGCTGACTAAATACTTTTTTGCCCCACTACATATGAGATGAGTAATGCCAGATATGTAAACATTAAGTGACTAAGATACAGTAGAATAGTATAGAATACAGTATATACATATGAGATGAGTAATGCCAGATATGTCAACATTAAGTGACTAAGATACAGTAGAATAGTATAGAATACAGTATATACATATGAGATAAGTAATGCCAGATATGTAAACATTAAAAAGTGGTCAGTGATTCCTAGTCTATGCCTATAGGCAGTGATGGCTGTTTAACAGTCTGATGGCTTTGAGATGGAAGCTGTTTTTCAGTCTCTCTGTCCCAGCTTTGATGCATCTGTACTGACCTCGTCTTCTGGATGAAAGCTGGGTGAACAGGCAGTGGCTCGGGTGCTTGATGTCCTGTGACATCGGGTGGTATAGGTGTCCTGGAGGGGGGGTAGTTTCCCCCGGTAATGCATTGGGCAGACCACACCTCCCTCTGGAGAGCCTTGCGGTTGAGGGCGGTAAAGATGCCGTACCAGGCGGTGATACAACCCGACAGGAAGCTGCTTGAAGAGGCTCTGTTGCACCTTCTTCACCACACTGTCTGTGTGGGTGGTCCATTTCAGTTTGTCAGTGATGTGTACGCCGAGGAACTTGAAGATGTCCACCTTCTCGATGTGGATAGGGGGGTGCTCCCTCTGCTGTTTCCTGAAGTTCACGATCATCTCCTTTGTTTTGTTGACATTGAGTGAGAGGTTGTTTTCCTGACACAACACTCCGAGGGCTCTCACCTGTCTCGTCATTGTTGGGAATCAAGCCTACTACTGTTGTGTCATCTACAAACTTGATGATTGAGTTGGAGGCGTACTTGGCCACGCAGTCATGGGTGAACAGAGAGTACAGGTTCTTTCCCGAGGCGTTATTGACTCTGTTTCATGTCTGTACGCTACGCGTGTTTGTTTTGTTCCGTGTTCCGTTGTTTATTAAATTCCCTCCATCTACTTGCTGCCGATTCTTAGCGTATACTGTACATTACAGTAGCACACGACCACACACAATCATTAGTGTTGTTCCGACCCACAAACAACTCAGATAAAATCAATAAAAACACAAAGACATCGGTCTACCAAGACATGGACAGCAGCATACTGTGTATTAGGGAAAGGGGGATACCTAGTCAGTTGTCCAACTGAATGTATTCAACTGAAATGTGTCTTCCGCATTTAACCCAACCCCTCTGAATCAGAGAGGTGAGGGTGCTGCCTTAATCCACATCCACTTCTTCAGGGCCCAGGGAACAGTGGGTTAACTGCCTTGCTCAGGGGAACAGTGGGTTAACTGCCTTGCTCAGGGGAACAGTGGGTTAACTGCCTTGCTCAGGGGCAGAATGTCAGGGATTCAATCCAGCAACCTTCCAGTTACTGGCCCAATGTGCGAACCACTAGGCTACTAGGCCTGCAGTTTAAAAGCCTCTCCAAACTGGTGGGTCTTAACTGTGTGAATCTCAACTCTGAATCTGCCTCTACAGTATATGAACACTGAAAAGAAAAAACAGATTCTGTCATAGGAAGAGGAGAGCTAATTCATCAGTCTGTCACCTGAGGTGTGTGTGTGAGAGAGAGCTGTCTAAAGGGCTATTTGTCATTTGAGTGGCGTGTCAGGAGAGGGGAGAGAGGTGCAGTAGATCTGCAGGCTGTGTGTGTGTGATATCACTCAGATTGTTGACAGTCACGGCTGGCTGGGTTTCGATCTCCTCTCCTCCACAGGGCGCCTGGTCCTCATTACCAGCCTGTGATTGGTGGAATTCATTACCAGCGTGGGATTGGAGGAATTAAAGTCACCCAGTCAGTTGCAATATCACTGTACAGCGAGGACATGCCTGTACAGTTAGTGTCCTCATGTTCAAATACACACACATATATGTAGGCAGAGGGACACTTGCACAAACAGTCACACATTCTCCCTCTTCCCTCAATCAGCCCATTCCTCCCTCCCTCCCTCCCTCCCTCCCTCCCTCCCTCCCTCCCTCCCTCCCTCCCTCCCTCCCTCCCTCCCTCCTCTCCCCAGAGAAAGGAGGTGTTAATTGCCACAGAGTGAAGCTATGACATATGTAACAGGCCTGTCCAGCCAGAACAGGGCAGTGCAGTGTTTAACTGACAGACAGAAGACAGACAGGATCTTATTGTTTCTCTCCAATTTCCAAATGTATAGAAATGGTTTTTTACAACATAAATGGTGCTACAGATTCTAAATAAACTTAAAGTACGTGAGCACACAGTGCAGATGTCTTTACAACAGGAAAATGGCACCCATCGAAAGGATCTACCGATGATCAGATTTCAATGATATATTCATTATATATCTATTATATAGAGAACTGTGAGACAGAGCACAGCCAGGCAGGCCGGCACAACATGCCTTGTGGAGACATGAAAAGGAAGCACACGTTTCCTTTCATGCTTGACAATCCATGTAACGGTTTTCTTCTATCTCCTCTGATGAAGAGGTAGAACAAGGATCGGACCAAAATGCAGCGTGTAGATTGCGATCCATGTTTTAATGAACAAACGTAAAACACGAATCAATACAAACACTACAAAATAAAGAACGTGATGAACGTAACGAAAACCTAAAACAGCCTATCTGGTGAAAACACATAGACAGGAACAATCACCCACAAACACACAGTGAAACCCAGGCTACCTAAATATGGTTCCCAATCAGAGACAATGACGAACACCTGCCTCTGATTGAGAACCATATCAGGCCGAACATAGAACTAGACAAACTAGACATGTAACATAGAATGCCCACTCAGATCACACCCTGACCAATCAAAACATAGAAAATACAAAGTAAACTATGGTCAGGGCGTGACAGTACCCCCCCCCCAAGGTGCGGACTCCGGCCGCAAAACCTGAACCTATAGGGGAGGGTCTGGGTGGGCATCTGTCCGCGGTGGCGGCTCTGGCGCTGGACGTGGACCCCACTCCATGACAGTTTTAATCCCCCTCCTAAACGTCCCTAAATAGGTTACCCACCACAATGATAACATGGGACAGAGGGACAGCTCGGGACAGAGGTAACTCGGGACAGATGGGTAGCTCAGCACTGAGAAGAAGCTCAGCACTGAGAGGAAGCCCAGGCAGGTAGTAGAAACTACCAGAACCTGGCTGGCTGGCGGTTTCAGCAGATCCTGGTCGACTAGCAGATCTGGAAGAATCTGGTCGACTGGCGGATCTGGGAGAATCTGGTCGACTGGCGGATCTGGGAGAATCTGGTCGACTGGCGGATCTGGAAGAGTCTGGTCGACTGGCAGATCTGGAAGAGTCTGGTCGACTGGCAGATCTGGAAGAGTCTGGTCGACTGGCAGATCTGGAAGAGTCTGGTCGACTGGCAGATCTGGAAGAGTCTGGTCGACTGGCAGATCTGGAAGAGTCTGGTCGACTGGCAGATCTGGAAGAGTCTGGACGACGGGCAGATCTGGAAGAGTCTGGACGACTGGCAGATCTGGAAGAGTCTGGACGACTGGCAGATCTGGAAGAGACTGGTCGACACAGACTGGCTGCTCTGGCTGCTCCATGCTGACTGGCAGCTCTGGCTGCTCCATACTGGCAGACTGCTCTGGCTGCTCCATGCTGACTGGCAGCTCTGGCTGCTCCATGCTGACTGGCAGCTCTGGCTGCTCTGGCTGCTCCATGCTGACTGGCTGCTCCATGATGACTGGCTGCTCTGGCTGCTCCATGCTGACTGGCTGCTCCATGCTGACTGGCAGCTCTGGCTGCTCCATGCTGACTGGCTGCTCTGGCTGCTCCATGCTGATTGGCTGCTCTGGCTGCTCCATGCTGACTGGCTGCTCCATGCTGACTGGCTGCTCCATGCTGACTGGCTGCTCCATGCTGACTGGCGGCCCTGGCTGCTCCATGCTGACTGGCGGCCCTGGCTGCTCCATGCTGACTGGCGGCCCTGGCTGCTCCATGCTGACTGGCGGCCCTGGCTGCTCCATGCAGACTGGCAGCTCTGGCGGCTCCTTGCAGACTGGCAGCTCTGGCGGCTCCTTGCAGACTGGCAGCTCTGGCGGCATCCTGCAGACAGGCAGCTCTGGCGGCTCCTTGCAGACTGGCAGCTCCTTGCAGACTGGCAGCTCCTTGCAGACTGGCAGCTCCTTGCAGACTGGCAGCTCCTTGCAGACTGGCAGCTCCTTGCAGACTGGCAGCTCCTTGCAGACTGGCAGCTCCTTGCAGACTGGCAGCTCCTTGCAGACTGGCAGCTCCTTGCAGACTGGCAGCTCTATGCTAACTGGCAGCTCTATGCTAACTGGCAGCTCTATGCTAACTGGCAGCTCTATGCTAACTGGCAGCTCTGAACAGGCGGGAGACTCCGGCAGCGCTGTAGAGAAGGAAGGCTCTAACAGCGCTAAACAGGCGGGAGACTCCGACAGCACTGGAGAGGAGGAGGGCTCCGACAGCGCTGGACAGGCGAGGCGCACTGTAGGCCTGATGCGTGGTGCTGGCACTGGTGGTACTGGGCCGAGGACACGCACAGGAAGCCTGGTGCGGGGAGCTGCTACCGGAGGGCTGGGGTGTGGAGGTGGTACTGGAAAAACCGGACCGTGCAGGCGCACTGGAGCTCTTGAGCACCGAGCCTGCCCAACCTTACCTGGTTGAATGCTCACGGTCGCCCTGCCAGTGCGGCGAGGT
This sequence comes from Oncorhynchus mykiss, assembly GCF_013265735.2. NCBI lineage: Eukaryota > Metazoa > Chordata > Actinopteri > Salmoniformes > Salmonidae > Oncorhynchus > Oncorhynchus mykiss. Next base: position 84,456,167 of record NC_048570.1, read on the forward strand.
GGAATAGCCCGCACTGGACTATGCAGGCGAACCGGAGACACCGAGCGCAAGGCTGGTGCCATGTAAACCGGCCCAAGGAGACGCACTGGGGACCAGCTGCGTAGAGCCGGCTTCATGGCATTAGGCTCGACGCTCAATCTAGCCCGGCAGACACGCGGAGCTGGAATATACCGCACCGGGCTATGCACCCGCACTGGAGACACCGTGCGCACCACTGCATAACACGGTGCCTGTCCGGTCTCTCTAGCCCCCCGGTAAGCACAGGGAGTCTGCCCAGGTCTCCTACCTGGCGTAGCCATACTCCCTGTTAGCCCCCCCCCAAGAAATTTTTGGGGCTGCTTCTCAGGCTTCCATCCGCTACGTCGTGCTGCCTCCTCATATCTGCGCCTCTCCGCTTTCGCCGCCTCCAGTTCTTCTTTGGGGCGGCGATATTCTCCTGGCTGAGCCCAGGGTCCTCTTCCTTCTAATTCGTCCTCCCATGTCCATACCTCCTCTTTGGGCTGCTCCTTTGGGCGGCTACACTCCCCTGGTTTAGCCCAGGGTCCTCTCCCGTCGAGGATTTCCTCCCATGTCCAGAAATCCTTATTGCGCGTCTCCTCGCGCTGCTCCTGCCTGTTGACACGCTGCTTGGTCCTTTTGTGGTGGGTGATTCTGTAACGGTTTTCTTCTATCTCCTCTGATGAAGAGGTAGAACAAGGATCGGACCAAAATGCAGCGTGTAGATTGCGATCCATGTTTTAATGAACAAACGTAAAACACGAATCAATACAAACACTACAAAATAAAGAACGTGATGAACGTAACGAAAACCTAAAACAGCCTATCTGGTGAAAACACATAGACAGGAACAATCACCCACAAACACACAGTGAAACCCAGGCTACCTAAATATGGTTCCCAATCAGAGACAATGACGAACACCTGCCTCTGATTGAGAACCATATCAGGCCGAACATAGAACTAGACAAACTAGACATGTAACAGAGAATGCCCACTCAGATCACACCCTGACCAATCAAAACATAGAAAATACAAAGTAAACTATGGTCAGGGCGTGACAATCCATCAGTCTACAGAAGTGTCCTGTATTCTACATAGCCTCTACATAGCCCTTCAGGAGGCGTGGGGCCTGTTAATGTTGGGGAAAGAAGAGCTCAGCTCCTGGAGAGAGATGGCAAGGGAGGGGAGAGAGAAATAAAAAGGGAGGGAGAGAGAGAGACAGTGAGTAGGAGAGGGACCCCTGCTGCTCACTGTCCACCTTCTCTGAAAAGCCACCAAACCCTACCCTCCCTCGCGTCCGCCCTCACAGATCAAAAGACAGCTGACGCACACAAGCGTGTGTGTGTGTGTGTGTGTAGTGTGTGTGTGTGTGTGTGTGTGTGTGTGTGTGTGTGTGTGTGTGTGTGTGTGTGTGTGTGTGTGTGTGTGTGTGTGTGTGTGTGTGTGTGTGTGTGTGTGTGTGTGTGTGTGTGTGAGAGAGAGAGCAGTGTACTGTAAATGAATGGCGTCTGTCTGTCAGCTTTCATCCGCCTGTCTGTCCATCATGCCAACAAGCACATAATGAATCCTATGCATAGGGGATGTTGCATGTGGACCTCAGTAATATAGTTCTAATATTACACTCCCAATCTTTGTCTCTCTCACACACACTCCCAATCGCTGTCTCTCTCTCACACACACACACACACACACACACACACACACACACACACACACACACACACACACACACACACACACACACACACACACACACACACACACACACACACACACACTCCCAATCTCTCTCTCTTTCTCTCTCTCTCTCTCTCTCTCTCTCTCTCTCTCTCTCTCTCTCTCTCTCTCTCACACACACACACTCCCAATCTCTCTCTCACACACACACACTCACACTCCCAATCTCTCTCTCTCTCTCTCACACACACACACACACACACACACACACACACACACACACACACACACACACACACACACACACACACACACACACACACTCCCAATCTCTATCTCACACACACACTCCCAATCACACACACACACTCCCAATCTCTTTCACACATACACACTCCCAATCTCTCTCACCCACTCCCAATCTTTCTCTCTCACACTCACACACACACTCCCAATCACACACATACACACCCAATCACACACAAACACACTCCCAATTTCTCTCACACAATACACACTCCCAATCTCTCTCTCTTTCACACACTCCCAATCTCTCTCTCAATAACACTCCCAATCTTTCTTTCTTTCTTTCTTTCTTTCTTTCTTTCTTTCTTTCTTTCTTTCTTTCTTTCTTTCTTTCTTTCTTTCTTTCTTTCTTTCTCTCTCTCTCTCTCTCTCTCTCTCACACACACACACACACACAATCTCTCTCACACACTCCCAATCTCTCTCTCTCACACACACTCCCAATCTCTCTCACACACTCCCAATCTCTCTCTCTCATACACTCCCAATCTCTCTCTCACACACTCACACTCCCAATCTCTCTCTCACACACTCCCAATCTCTCTCTCACACACTCACAATCTTTCTCTCACACACACACACCCAATCTCTCTCACACACTCCCAATCTCTCTCTCACACACTCCCAATCTCGCTCTCTCTCTTACACTCCCAATATCTCTCTCACACACTCTCAATCTCTCTCTCATACACTCACACTCCCAATCTCTCTCTCACACACTCACACTCCCAATCTCCGATTCCAGTGAAGTGACCTCTCTTCTTGCCCTCTGTGTCAGCTTCTCTAATCTAGGGCCAATTTCCTCACTGAGTATCATGATGGCATATGACCATTCCAAGCTGTCTGCCAGGACCTCTGTGTGTGTGTCATCACCAGTGTGTGTAGGGGCTAGTTGGTAAATGTCTCCTCCCAGGTGTGGTAAAATAGTTCCCTTAACTTTTATCCCACCTTCAGACACAGACCCAAATCTGATATTTTTTCTGACTGTACACACACAGTTTAACATGTGACCCATAGCAGATTTCCACGTTCACACTGATGTAGCCTCTGAAGTAGCACAAAGATGTGATGCTCATTTATTTTACTGTTCCTTTAAACTTGGGGTGGTTGTCATGGCAACGGCAGGTTGTGCAACAACAACAAAAAACTTCTGAGAAAATCCAATCATCTAAGCGTCCAGACAGAGGATGGGGTTTGTATGAGGTATAAATCAGAATACAAAACATCTGATTTCACACATTAGGTAAAATGTTAGGATCTTAGGTAAAAGATCAGATAGGTATTAGATATGCAAATAATTGCCAAATAGCTGAATTGGGCTGCCTGTTTAAATGCAGCCAGGGTCAGTTTTGCATTTCCTCCTCTTAATGGTTAAGGTGAGGATTGTGGGAGGGGGCTGATCCTAGACCTGCACCCCGGACTGGTGAAAAAAATTGAAAGGAAAGGGTTAATGGGGCATCTACATCTGATAGGGACATTAATGGAAGTAGACAGGAGAGTTCCACCACGCTGAATACAATTCAGCTTCTGTCTGTCACACAAACAGGCACGCATGCACATAGCAGTCTGGAGAGAGTGAGAGGAACAACCCAGTCCCTAGCCACATGGATCGCCATCCGTTTTGATCAGCACCGCCTACATGGAGAGATGATCAATACCACCAAGCCTTATTACAACACCTGTCCAGTTACATTAGACAGACCAACAAAAGGAGCCATTGCCTGCACCCGAAATGGCACCCTATTCCCTATATAGTGCCCTACTCTTGATCATGGCCCATAGGCCTTTGGTGAAAATCAAATCAAATCAAATGTATTTATATAGCCCTTCGTACATCAGCTGATATTTCAAAGTGCTGTACAGAAACCCAGCCTAAAACCCCAAACAGCAAGCAATGCAGGTGTAGAAGCACGGTGGCTAGGAAAAACTCCCTAGAAAGGCCAAAACCTAGGAAGAAACCTAGAGAGGAACCAGGCTATGTGGGGTGGCCAGTCCTCTTCTGGCTGTGCCGGGTGGAGATTATAACAGAACATGGCCAAGATGTTCAAATGTTCATAAATGACCAGCATGGTCGAATAATAATAGGGCAGAACAGTTGAAACTGGAGCAGCAGCACGGTCAGGTGGACTGGGGACAGCAAGGAGTCATCATGAAAAAGCAGTATAGAGTGCCATTTGCGATGCAGACATTGACATTCTAGAATAATTAAATACAAATTCAATTGGGTTCCGTCACTTTTTGTTTTACTATTTACTTCCACCTGATTTTGCACATTTGTTTAAAATTCTTCAGCAAAGACTGTGGATTTGGTTCCCGCTGGAAAAACCCATATGAAAATGTATGCACGCATGACTGTCACTCACTTTGGATAAAGCATCTGCTAAAGTGTATATATTAAGATGAATGATGAATGGATTTCAAAGTTTAAATAAATGAATTGAGTTTTAAATCAATGCAGCGAGCTTCCTGTTGTGCACCACCGATTCAGCGGTTGAAAACAATGCTGCCGGCACAACATTTTCAGTGTAGTTCTGCCCTTAAGCAGAAACACATGGGAACCCAGGCTAACTGTGTTCACAAGGAGCACAGGCTCATCATAATCACTAGAATGGATGGAAAGGTATGAAACACGGTTTCAATGCTTATGATACTGCACCATTTATTCCATACCAGACATTACAAAGAACACGTCCTCAGATATCTCCATTCACAGACGGGCCCTTTGGGATTACAGAAACAGTCCATCACCAGATCTACTCCACTGGGGATATATACACTGTAGAAAGACATAGCTACCATCCTCCCTGTGTGTGTGTAGAGCATCATGCTGTTAAAGGACTAGGGTAGACTATCTGAGGCTGGGTTAAGGAGTGGCTGGCACGTTAGCAACAGGAAGGTGGTTTGAAGGGATCGGAGCCGGCTCAGCTCCTGGACGCGGAGCCAGGGTAGCCCCTGGACGTGGAGCCAGTGTGGCTCCTGGGAATTGTTCAGGTCGTTTTGCTGTGGAGGCATTGATAGCTGGTGCCATTGCTTGGGCAGGAGGAGGTTGAGGGGGGATGCCGGTAAGAAGGTTTGGAGGGACTGCTGGTTCTGGAAGGGGGTTTCGGCTGAACCAGGTGTGTCAGGATTGTGAAGTCTGATGGGTTACACATGCAGTTCTATGAGGTATGGAAGCTTTCCTCATACTCTTTGTTCCTTGTGTGCGCCATAGACCAGATTGTTTTGTGTCCGGAAGAAGACAGCAATCAGATCCAGCTGGAAGGACCATAAAGAAAAAGACTAGGGTGAACTGTATCTTAGGCGAGGTTGACGACTGATGTTGCCACTATTGTGCATCTGGAAGAACGCAGGAATGATGGTTGAAGACAAAGTTTCCAGTTTTGGTTATTTTATTACTAAACTATCAAGAAAACACTAGGACACAGGAGCACATTGTCACGTCTGCTCCCACTCTTCCCTCCCCCTGGCGCTTGAGGGCGCCAGGTTGCCCTGCATCACGCACTCCTGCCATCCATCACGCACACCTGCCATCCATCACGCACTCCTGCCATCCATCACGCACACCTGCCTTCCCTCGTCACGCGCATCAGCGTTAGTGGATTCACCTGGACTCACTTATCACCTGTTTATTTCCTCCACTATATTTGTCAGTTCCTCATCACCTGTTTATTTCCTCCACTATATTTGTCAGTTCCTCATCACCTGTTTATTTCCTCCACTATATTTGTCAGTTCCTCATCACCTGTTTATTTCCTCCACTATATTTGTCAGTTCCTCATCACCTGTTTATTTCCTAGCCTATATTTGTCAGTTCCTCATTACCTGTTTATTTCCTCCCCTATATTTGTCAGTTCCTCATCACCTGTTTATTTCCTCCCCTATATTTGTCAGTTCCTCATCACCTGTTTATTTCCTCCCCTATATTTGTCAGTTCCTCATCACCTGTTTATTTCCTCCTCTATATTTGTCAGTTCCTCATCACCTGTTTATTTCCTCCCCTATATTTGTCAGTTCCTCATCACCTGTTTATTTCCTCCCCTATATTTGTCAGTTCCTCATCACCTGTTTATTTCCTCCCCTATATTTGTCAGTTCCTCATCACCTGTTTATTTCCTCCCCTATATTTGTCAGTTCCTCATCACCTGTTTATTTCCTCCCCTATATTTGTCAGTTCCTCATCACCTGTTTATTTCCTCCCCTATATTTGTCAGTTCCTCATCACCTGTTTATTTCCTCCACTATATTTGTCAGTTCCTCATCACCTGTTTATTTCCTCCCCTATATTTGTCAGTTCCTCATCAACTGTTTATTTCCTCCCCTATATTTGTCAGTTCCTCATCACCTGTTTATTTCCTCCCCTATATTTGTCAGTTCCTCATCACCTGTTTATTTCCTCCCCTATATTTGTCAGTTCCTCATCACCTGTTTATTTCCTCCCCTATATTTGTCAGTTCCTCATCACCTGTTTATTTCCTCCCCTATATTTGTCAGTTCCCTGCTCTGTTCCCCACTGCTGTATTGTATTGTTTTTGTCTTTAGTATTAGTTTGTTGACGCTGTTCCTGTCTCGTTCCATGTCCGTGATTTATTAAATGTTTTACTCCCCGTACCTGCTTCGTCCCTCCAGCGTCATCTCATGTGACACACATGGGGAGTAGTGTCACGGCCGGTGAAAGAACTGGACCAAAGTGCAGCGTGGTGAGCGTACATCTCATGTGACACACATGGGGAGTAGTGTCACGGCCAGTGAAATAACTGGACCAAAGTGCAGCGTGGTGAGCGTACATCTCATGTGACACACATGGGGACTAGTGTCACGGCCGGTGAAAGAACTGGACCAAAGTGCAGCGTGGTGAGCGTACATCTCATGTGACACACATGGGGAGTAGTGTCACGGCCGGTGAAAGAACTGGACCAAAGTGCAGGGTGGTGAGCGTACATCTCATGTGACACACATGGGGAGTAGTGTCACGGCCGGTGAAAGAACTGGACCAAAGTGTAGCGTGGTGAGCGTACATTTATCCTTCATTTAAAATGACGCCAACAAAACAATAAACCATACAAAACGACCGTGACAGAACTTCCCACCACCAAAGGACCAAGCAGCGTGGTGAAAGGGACTCCTGGACATGGGAGGAGATCCTGGACGGTAAGGGACCCTGTAGGCAGGCTGGGAAGTATCGCCTTCCAGAGCGGCGGCGATATGAGGAGGCAAGTCAGCGAAGCAGGCACGAGAGGTAGCCCCCCCCCCCCAAAAAAAAAACGTGGGTTTGCTTTTCATTTGAGCAATATGAGATGTAAGGGAGTTCCATGCAATAATGGCCCTATTTAATACTGTACGCTTTCTTGAATTTGTTCGGGATTTGGGGACTGTGAAAAGACCCCTGGTGGCCTGTCTGGTGGGGTAAGTGTGTGTGTCAGTGCTGTGTGTAAGTTGACAATGCAAACAATTTGGGATTTTCAAAAACATGAATGTTTCTTATGAAAAGAAGAAGTGATGCAGTCAGTCTCTCCTCAACTATTAGCCAAGAGAGACTGGCATGCATAATATTTATATCAGCCCTCTGATTACAATGAAGAGCAAGACGTGCCGCTCTGTTCTGGGCCAGCTGCAGCTTAACTAGGTCTTTCCTTGCAGCACTCAGCCACACGACTGGACAATAATGAAGATAAGACAAAACTAGAGCCTGCAGGACTTTTGATCAGAGCAAATCAAATCAAATCAAATTTGTCACATACACATGGTTAGCAGATGTTAATGTGAGTGTAGCGAAATGCTTGTGCTTCTAGTTCCGACAGTGCCATAATATCTAACAATAATATCTAACAATAATATCTAACAGTAATATCTAACACGTAATCTATCAATTCCCCAACAACTACCTAATACACACAAATCTAAAGGGCTGAATATGTACATGTAAGTGATGGTGCAATATATGTTATAAAATACAGTATATACATGTGATATGAGTAATGTAAGATATGTAAACATTATTAAAGTGGCTTTATTTAGAGTGCATTGTACATTTATTAACGTGGCCAGTGATTGGGTCTCAATGTAGGCAGCAGCCTCTCTGAGTTAGTGATTGCTGTTTAGCAGTCTGATGACCTTGAGATAGAAGCTGTTTTTCAGTCTCTCAGTACCACCGTTGATGTACCTATACTGACCTCGCCTTCTGGATGGCAGCGGTGTGAACAGGCAGTGGCTTGGGTGGTTGATGTCCTTGATGATATTTTTTGGCCTTCCTGTAACATCGGGTGCTGTAGGTGTCATGGAGGGCAGGTAGTTTGCCCCCTGGTGATGCATTGTGCAGACCACACCACCCTCTGGAGAGCATTGCGGTTGAGGGTGGTGCAGTTGCCGTACCAGGCTGTGATACAGCCCGACAGGATGCTCTCGATTGTGCATTTGTAAAAGTTTGTCAGGGTTTTGGGTGACAAGCCACATTTCTTCAGCCTCGTGAGATGGAAGAGACAATGTTGCGCCTTCCTCACCACACTGTCTGTGTGGGTGGGCCATTTCAGTTTGTCTGTGATGTGTACGCTGAGGAACTTAAAACGTTACACCTTCTCTGCTGCCCCCAGGTGGTGAGGATAGGTAGAAACACATCTGCCACACTGATCCTCAACACTGGCGCCCCCCAGGGGTGCGTGCTCAGTCCCCCCCTGTACTCCCTGTTCACCCACGACTGCATGGCCAGGCACGACTCCAACACCATCATTAAGTTTGCAGACAACACAACAGTGGTAGGCCTGATCAACGACAACAGTGAGACAGTCTATAAGGAGGAGGTCAGAGACCTGGCCGGGTGGTGCCAGAATAACAACCTATCCCTCAACGTAACCAAGACTAAGGAGATGATTGTGGACTACAGGAAAAGGAAGCACGCCCCCATTCTCATCGATGGGGCTGTAGTGGAGCAGGTTGCGAGCTTCAAGTTCCTTGGTGTCCACATCACCAACAAACTAGAATGGTCCAAACACACCAAGACAATCGTGAAGAGGGCACGACAAAGCCTATTCCCCCTCGGGAAACTAAAAAGATTTGGCATGGGTCCTCAGACCCTCAAAAGGTTCTACAGCTGCAACATCGAGAGCATCCTGACGGGTTGCATCACTGCCTGGTACGGCAATTGCTCGGCCTCCGACCGCAAGGCACTACAGAGGGTTGTGCGTACGGCCCAGTACATCAATGGGGCTAAGCTGCCTGCCATCCAGGATCTCTACACCAGGCGGTGTCAGAGGAAGGCCCTAAAAATTGTCAAAGACCCAAGCCACCGCAGTCATAGACTGTTCTCTCTACTACCGCATGGCAAGCGGTACCGGAGTGCCAAGTCTAGGACAAAATGGCTTCTCAACAGTTTTTACCCCCAAGCCATAAGACTCCTGAACAGGCTACCCGGGCTATTTGCATTATGTGCCCCCCCCCTCTCTTTTACGCTGCTGCAACTCTCGGTTTATCATTTTTGCATAGTCACTTTAACTATACATTCATGTACATACTACCTCAATTGGCCCGACCAACCAGTGCCCCCGGCACATTGGCTAACTGGGCTATCCTCATTGTGTCCTGTCAACCACCACCCGCATAGTCACTTTAACCATATCTACATGTGCATACTACCTCAATCAGCCCGACTAACCGGTGCCTGTTTATAGCCTCTCTACTGTATATAGCCTCTCTACTGTACATAGCCTCTCTACTGTATACAGACTATCTACTGTATACAGCCTCTCTACTGTATATAGCCTCTCTACTGTATACAGCCTCTCTACTGTATACAGCCTCTCTACTGTATATAACCTCTCTACTGTATACAGCCTCTCTACTGTATATAGCCTCTCTACTGTATACAGCCTCTCTACTATATACAGCCTCTACTGTATATAGCCTCTCTACTGAATACAGCCTCTCTACTGTATATAGCCTCTCTACTGTATATACTCTCTCTACTGTATATAGCCTCTCTACTGTATATAGCCTCTCTACTGTATACAGCCTCTCTACTGTATATAGCCTCTCTACTGTATACAGCCTATACTATATACAGACTCTCTACTGTATACAGCCTCTACTGTATATAGCCTCTCTACTATATACAGCCTCTCTACTGTATACAGCCTCTCTACTGTATATAGTCTCTCTACTGTATACAGCCTCTCTACTGTATATAGCCTCTCTACTGTATACAGCCTCTCTACTGTATATAGCCTCTCTACTGTATACAGCCTCTCTACTATATACAGCCTCTACTGTATATAGCCTCTCTACTGAATACAGCCTCTCTACTGTATATAGCCTCTCTACTGTATATACTCTCTCTACTGTATATAGCCTCTCTACTGTATATAGCCTCTCTACTGTATACAGCCTCTCTACTGTATATAGCCTCTCTACTGTATACAGCCTCTCTACTGTATATAGCCTCTCTACTGTATACAGCCTATACTATATACAGACTCTCTACTGTATACAGCCTCTACTGTATATAGCCTCTCTACTATATACAGCCTCTCTACTGTATATAGCCTCTCTACTGTATACAGCCTCTACTGTATATAGCCTCTCTACTGTATATAGCCTCTCTACTGTATATATTCTCTCTACTGTACATAGCCTCTCTACTGTATACAGCCTCTCTACTGTACAGTGCCTTGCGAAAGTATTCGGCCCCCTTGAACTGTGCGACCTTTTGCCACATTTCAGGCTTCAAACATAAAGATATAAAACTGTATTATTTTGTGAAGAATCAACAACAAGTGGGACACAACCATGAAGTGGAACGACATTTATTGGATATTTCAAACTTTTTTAACAAATCAAAAACTGAAAAATTGGGCGTGCAAAATTATTCAGCCCCTTTACTTTCAGTGCAGCAAACTCTCTCCAGAAGTTCAGTGAGGATCTCTGAATGATCCAATGTTGACCTAAATGACTAATGATGATAAATACAATCCACCTGTGTGTAATCAAGTCTCTGTATAAATGCACCTGCACTGTGATAGTCTCAGAGGTCCGTTAAAAGCGCAGAGAGCATCATGAAGAACAAGGAACACACCAGGCAGGTCCGAGATACTGTTGTGAAGAAGTTTAAAGCCGGATTTGGATACAAAAAGATTTCCCAAGCTTTAAACATCCCAAGGAGCACTGTACAAGCGATAACATTGAAATGGAAGGAGTATCAGACCACTGCAAATCTACCAAGACCTGGCCGTCCCTCTAAACTTTCAGCTCATACAAGGAGAAGACTGATCAGAGATGCAGCCAAGAGGCCCATGATCACTCTGGATGAACTGCAGAGATCTACAGCTGAGGTGGGAGACTCTGTCCATAGGACAACAATCAGTCGTATATTGCACAAATCTGGCCTTTATGGAAGAGTGGCAAGAAGAAAGCCATTTCTTAAAGATATCCATAAAAAGTGTTGTTTAAAGTTTGCCACAAGCCACCTGGGAGACACACCAAACATGTGGAAGAAGGTGCTCTGGTCAGATGAAACCAAAATTGAACTTTTTGGCAACAATGCAAAACGTTATGTTTGGCATAAAAGCAACACAGCTCATCACCCTGAACACACCATCCCCACTGTCAAACATGGTGGTGGCAGCATCATGGTTTGGTTCTGCTTTTCTTCAGCAGGGACAGGGAAGATGGTTAAAATTGATGGGAAGATGGATGGAGCCAAATACAGGACCATTCTGGAAGAAAACCTGATGGAGTCTGCAAAAGACCTGAGACTGGGACGGAGATTTGTATTCCAACAAGACAATGATCCAAAACATAAAGCAAAATCTACAATGGAATGGTTCAAAAATAAACATATCCAGGTGTGAGAATGGCCAAGTCAAAGTCCAGACCTGAATCCAATCGAGAATCTGTGGAAAGAACTGAAAACTGCTGTTCACAAATGCTCTCCATCCAACCTCACTGAGCTCGAGCTGTTTTGCAAGGAGGAATGGGAAAAAATTTCAGTCTCTCGATGTGCAAAACTGATAGAGACATACCCCAAGCGACTTACAGCTGTAATCACAGCAAAAGTTGGCGCTACAAAGTATTAACTTAAGGGGGCTGAATAATTTTGCACGCCCAATTTTTCAGTTTTTGATTTGTTTAAAAAGTTTGAAATATCCAATAAATGTCGTTCCACTTCATGATTGTGTCCCACTTGTTGTTGATTCTTCACAAAAAAATACAGTTTTATATCTTTATGTTTGAAGCCTGAAATGTGGCAAAAGGTCGCAAAGTTCAAGGGGGCCGAATACTTTCGCAAGGCACTGTATATAGCCTCTCTACTGTATATAGCCTCTCTACTGTATATAGTCTCGTTACTGTATATAGCCTCTCTACTGCATACAGCCTCTACTGTGTTTAGCCTCTCTACTGTATATAGTCCTCGTTACTGTATATAGCCTCTCTACTGTATATAGTCTTGTTACTGTATATAGCCTCTCTACTGTATACAGCCCCTCTACTGTATATAGCCTCTCTACTGTATACAGCCTCTCTACTGTAAATAGCCTCTCTACTGTATATAGCCTCTCTACTGTATATAGCCTCTCTACTGTATATAGTCTCGTTAGTGTATATAGCCTCTCTACTGTATACAGCCTCTACTGTATTTAGCCTCTCTACTGTATATAGTCTCGTTACTGTATATAGCCTCTCTACTGTATATAGTCTCGTTACTGTATTTAGCCTCTCTACTGTATACAGCCTCGCTACTGTTATTATTCACTGTCTTTTTACTGTTGTTTTATTTCTTTACTTACCTATTGTTCACCTAATACCTTTTTTGCACTGTTGGTTAGAGCCTGTAAGTAAGCATTTCACTGTAAGGTCTACTACACCTGTTGTATTCGGCGCACGTGACAAATACAATTTGATTTGATTTGTCCCTTCGATGTGGATAGGGGGGTGCTCTTTCTGCAGTTTCCCGAAGTCCACGATCATCTCCTTTGTTTCGTTGACGTTGAGTGAGAGGTTGTTTTCCTTGCACCACACTCCGAGGGCCCTCACCTCCTCCCTGTAGGCCGTCTCGTCGTTGTTGGTAATCAAGCCCACTACTCTTGTGTCGTCTGCAAACTTGATGATTGAGTTGGAGGCGTGCATGGCCACGTAGTCATGGGTGAACAGGGAGTACAGGAGGGGGCTGAGCACGCACCCTTGTGAGGCCCCATTGTTGAGGGTCAGCAAAGTGGAGATGCTGTTTCCTACCTTCACCACCTGGGTGCGGCCCGTCAGAAAGTCCAGGACCCAATTGCACAGGGCGGGTTTGAGACCCAGGGCCTCAAGCTTGATGATGAGCTTGGAGGGTACTATGGTGTTGAATGTTGAGCTGTAGTTAATGAACAGCATTCTTACATAGGTAAGGATGTGATAGGGCAGTGTGATAGGGCAGTGTGCAGGGTGATGGCGATTGCATGGTCAGGGGACCTGTTGGGGGGGTATGCAAACTGAAGTGGGTCTAGGGTGGCCGGTAAAGTGGAGGTGATATGATCCTTGACTAGTCTCTCAAAGCACTTCATAATGATACGGGGCGGTAGTCACTTAGTTCAGTTATCTTTGCCTTATTGGGTACAGGAACAATGGTAGCCATCTTGAAGCATGTGGGGACAACAGACTGGGATTGGGAGCGATTGAATATGTCCATAAACACACCAGCCACACGCATGTTCTGAGGACACGGCTGGGGATGACGTCTGGGCCAGCAGCCTTGTGAGGGTTAAAACAACATATCCATAGAGACCAAGTCTGACAGGCAACATTTATCACCCCTTTTCAACCTGCTTGACAGAGAGAGATAGAGAGAGAGAGAGAGAGAGAGAGAGAGAGAGAGACAGAGAGAGAGACAGAGAGAGAGACAGGGAGAGAGAGAGAGAGAGAGAGAGAGACAGAGAGAGACAGAGAGAGAGAGAGAGAGAGAGACAGAGAGAGAGAGAGAGAGAGAGAGAGAGAGAGACAGAGAGAGAGAGAGACAGAGAGAGACAGAGAGACAGACAGACATAGAGGCAGACAGACAGAGAGAGAGAGAGAGAGAGAGAGAGAGAGAGAGAGAGAGAAGGAAGAGGCTGTGAAATGAGCAAGTGGATGATAAAATATCTGAAAACCGTGGAGCAGGTCCTAATGGAGGGAGGGGTCAAAGTGCACAGGAAGCGGCTAAAATGCACTCCAACCTTTACTGTGTCCTGAGATTTATCACATTTCACATCTCCACTCATCACAGAGAGAGGGAGAGAAAACCCAACCTTTCCCTTTATCCTCTCCCGCCACCTCACTTCAAAGCCGTTAATGAGAGCAAGCCAGATAGCCATAGTATAGAGTTAGAATGAGTAGAACCGACATTCTCATTTAGTGCTATACATGAAGTGAGCAGTAGAGATGTACGGCTGTCAGACAGAATATCGAGGCGTGATCATACTAAAAGTCTGTTGATGCTCCTTTCCTAAAATTCTGCCACAACTTCTTTGTTTTTAGAACTCTGCTGTTGCTTTTTCATTCTACGCTAAAGCGTACCCATTCTAGAATTCTGCTGAAGCTCTCTTGTTCGAAAATTTTGCCAATGTTCTCTCATAGAACTTTGCTGAACTTTTTAAGTCTACAATTCTGTTGAAGCTTTCTCATTATGGAATTCTGCCAACATTGTCTCGTATAATTCTGATCAAATCCGGTGAAGCTTCCATGTCTACAATTCTGTTGAAGCTTTCTTATTATAAACTCTTCCAATGTTCTCATAGAATTCTTCTGAAGCTGCCTTTCTCATTCAACACTTCAGCCAACTCTCTCTCCTTGAATTCTGCTGAAGCTGCCTTTCTCATTCAACACTTAAGCCAACGCTCTCTCATTGAATTCTGCTGAAGCTGCCTTTCTCATTCAACACTTCAGCCAACGCTCTCTCATTGAATTCTGCTGAAGCTGCCTTTCTCATTCAACACTTCAGCCAACGCTCTCTCATTGAATTCTGCTGAAGCTGCCTTTCTCATTCAACACTTCAGCCAACGCTCTCTCATTGAATTCTGCTGAAGCTGCCTTTCTCATTCAACACTTCAGCCAACACTCTCTCATTGAATTCTGCTGAAGCTGCCTTTTTCATTCAACACTTCAGCCAACGCTCTCTCATTGAATTCTGCTGAAGCTGCCTTTCTCATTCAACACTTCAGCCAACTCTCTCTCATTGAATTCTGCTGAAGCTGCCTTTCTCATTCAACACTTCAGCCAACTCTCTCATTGAATTCTGCTGAAGCTGCCTTTCTCATTCAACACTTCAGCCAACTCTCGCTCATTGAATTCTGCTGAAGCTGGTTGGTTCTGATGAACCCATTTCAACTGTTTCTAAAGTCAGCGGTTTTAACAACACAACAAAAGAGGAGAAGAAAATCCATTTCAGAAACATCGTATTAGTCTCCATGTAAAATCACATTTTATTATGTCACAAATAAAACCAATCAACTTACAGTAGACTTTAAAAATACATATATTTCCAATCATTCAGATTTGTACTCAGATTTCTGTTAAGGTCACATTTGTCTGTGAATCTTGGAGTATCACTGTATAACAGTACAGGTATAGAATGACTATAAGGCACATGAACAAAACAAGTCAAATGGTTAAATCTCTGTAAAACAACACATTCATTTATTTAAGTATTAACAGTTCAAAACCTATTTTAAACTGAATCAGCACCATAAAATACATGTAGTGGCAGTTTATGTACCAAACATATGTGCAACTACAATAACGTACAGTACAGGAATATTTAAGCGTATTTGCACTATGTCAGTAACATAGCAGTTGAAGCAGGTTGCAACAATTACTCATAAAAAAGCAGCTACTTTTTTGTATTAAATAATCACCCCAACAAAATGTTAATCTACAATTACATATGGGAAAACAACAACAACAACAACAACAACAACAGAAACATACAATACAGAGAACGTGAAACAAAGCTGGATTCCACAGTAGTGAATTATGTTGTAAGTTAGCACCATTCAAACCCCATAGGCTGTCTGGAGAGCCAGGACTGAGGCCTCTATTCAACACAAACACACCAACGGAAAGGGGTCAGAACTTTGAACTGTGATCCCACACTTGAGGTCAAGCCTCCTTTTTAACAAGTGTCATCCCCACTGTACCTGTATGGTATATTCACAGTCTCTCTAGCCACAACCACAGGGTCTCCATAGCCACAACCACAGGGTCTCTCTAGCCACAACCACAGGGTCTCCATAGACACAACCACAGGGTCTCCATAGCCACAACCACAGGGTCTCCATAGCCACAACCACAGGGTCTCCATAGCCACAACCACAGGGTGTCTCTAGACACAACCACAGGGTCTCCATAGCCACAACCACAGGGTCTCTCTAGCCACAACCACAGGGTCTCCATAGACACAACCACAGGGTCTCCATAGACACAACCACAGGGTCTCCGTAGCCACAACCACAGGGTCTCCATAGCCACAACCACAGGGTCTCCATAGACACAACCACAGGGTCTCCATAGCCACAACCACAGGGTCTCCGTAGCCACAACCACAGGGTCTCCGTAGCCACAACCACAGGGTCTCCATAGCCACAACCACACGGTTTCCATAGACACAACCACAGGGTCTCCATAGCCACAACCACAGGGTCTCCGTAGCCACAACCACAGGGTCTCCATAGCCACAACCACAGGGTCTCCATAGCCACAACCACAGGGTCTCTCTAGACACAACCACAGGGTCTCCATAGCCACAACCACAGGGTCTCCGTAGCCACAACCACAGGGTCTCCATAGCCACAACCACAGGGTCTCCGTAGACACAACCACAGGGTCTCCGTAGCCACAACCACAGGGTCTTCATAGCCACAACCACAGGGTCTCCGTAGGCACAACCACAGGGTCTCCATAGCCACAACCACAGGGTCTCCATAGCCACAACCACAGGGTCTCCATAGACACAACCACAGGGTCTCCGTAGCCACAACCACAGGGTCTCCGTAGCCACAACCACAGGGTCTCCATAGCCACAACCACAGGGTCTAGGCATAAGTTGGAATGGTATCATATTCTACCTGTAGGTACCAGAGTTGAAACAAGACCCACATGCCTCGGCCCCTCTATCCGTAACCAGTATCATTCAATTGCAGGCCAGGCCATAGAGTTTTATAGAGGGCCCACTTGCCTTAAATCCTATTTTAGCATGGACATCACCATTGAGGAGTTACACCTTTTGAAGTCATCAACTTGGTGGGCTTTTTCAGTCACAGAAGCCATTATGGCAACGATGCAAATATGTGCCACCTGTCTAACTCTATGGGCCGATCTCAGCTGTTTAAAGAGATTCTCCAGTAGTTATGTATACTTTTTAGCTAGTAGTTCCTAAAGTAGCAATCACGAGCCATAAGTGGTCCCTGAAAATTGTGTACTAAGTCACATACAGTATGTACAGATATGTGCTCCACGTCATTTCTCTCTCTCTCTCTCTCACTCTCACTCTCTCTCTCTCTCTCTTCATGCTGGGAGTGTTTGGTGCATGCTGGGAATTGTATGAGCGAAGGAGTGCGTGTGCTGTGGAGAGTTAGATATTCACAACTTTCTTTCGGTTTTCTATTTCTTGGTGGCTTTTTTTGGTTTTCTTCTGTGCCTGATTAAGGTTATTATTTTTGTTGTGGTATAATTAAGTATTTGTTTTTCGTGTGGAAATTACCCTGATTTTGGCCTGAATGGGGATGGCAGCCTGAATGGGGATGGCAGCCTGAATGGGGATGGCAGCCTGAATGGGGATGGCAGCCCGAATGGGGATGGCAGCCCGAATGGGGACGCCGTCCCTGGAATGCCCGAATGGGGATGGAAGCCTGAATGGGGATGGCAGCCTGAATGGGGATGGCAGCCCGAATGGGGATGGCAGCCCGAATGGGGATGGCAGCCCGAATGGGGATGGCAGCCCGAATGGGGATGGCAGCCCGAATGGGGATGGCTGCCATCCCCATGGCAGCCCGAATGGGGATGGCAGCCCGAATGGGGATGGCAGCCCGAATGGGGATGGCAGCCCGAATGGGGACGCCGTCCCTGTCACTTCGACACGGCTTTAGGTGTGTTACTGAAGCTACTGTCACTGTGGAGGAGTTTCTGGTCGCCGTAGGAGAGAAGGTAGGATATGAGAACGTTGCTTATGCATCCCGGATTAATAAAGCTGTGGTATTGTGGTATTTCTTAAAGAAGAGTGTCTTGTAGATCGTATGGTTGAGCATGGCGTACTTCTTAAAGAAGAGTGTCTTGTAGATCGTATGGTTGAGCATGGTGTATTTCTTAAAGAAGAGTGTCTTGTAGATCGTATGGTTGAGCATGGTGTACTTCTTAAAGAAGAGTGTCTTGTAGATCGGATGGTTGAGCATGGTGTACTTCTTAAAGAAGAGTGTCTTGTAGATCGTATGGTTGAGCATGGTGTACTTCTTAAAGAAGAGTGTCTGGTAGATCGGATGGTTGAGCATGGTGTATTTCTTAAAGAAGAGTGTCTTGTAGATCGTATGGTTGAGCATGGTGTACTTCTTAAAGAAGAGTGTCTTGTTGATCGGATGGTTGAGCATGGTGTACTTCTTGAAGAAGAGTGTCTTGTTGATCGTATGGTACTTCTTAAAGAAGAGCGTCTTGTTGATCGTATGGTTGAGCATGGTGTACTTCTTAAAGAAGAGTGTCTTGTTGATCGGATGGTTGAGCATGGTGTACTTCTTAAAGAAGAGTGTCTTGTTGATCGTATGGTTGAGCATGGTGTACTTCTTAAAGAAGAGTGTCTTGTTGATCGGATGGTTGAGCATGGTGTACTTTTTAAAGAAGAGTGTCTTGTTGATCGTATGGTTGAACATGGTGTACTTCTTAAAGAAGAGTGTCTTGTTGATCGTATGGTTGAGCATGTCGTACTTATTAAAGGAATGTTTATTCAAGTTACGCCGCCTTTTTCTCTGTCAACAAGGGTAATGATTTCAAATGTACCGCCGTTTATTCCCAATGAGCTATTGGAGCGCGAGTTATTGCGCTTTGGGAAGTTCGCCAGTTCAATTAAGGTTGTCCCGTTGGGTTGCAAACACCCGGCGTTGAAACAGGTAATGTCATTTCGGCGACAGGTGTTTATGTTTTTGGACTCACCGGAGCAGACTTTGGAGTCATCGTTTAAAGATAAGTATGACAACAGACTGTATATGGCTTATGCTAGTACGGGTAGTCAACGGTGTTTTGAGTGTGGGGATGTTGGCCATAAGCGACATGCTTGCCCGAAAAGGGAGATTAATTTTGTCTTGGATGAATTTACTGCATGCTGGGGCCTCGTGTATGGTGAAGGTGGGTGGTTTGAGTTGCCCCATCCATTTCAGGGCAGTTATATAGTCTCGCGATTGAACCAATGCTTTGTTTTTTAAGAGCGAAGCTTACTGATTTCTCTGTGCCGGGAGTAATGAAGGGTCCCATGATCGCACTGTCTGCGTATGCAGATGACCTGACAGTTTTTATTACAGGGGCTGAGGATGTTAAGGTTCTCTCAAACGCTCTAAAGGTGTTTGAGGGGGCCTCCTCAGCTAGAGTCAATTGGGTGAAGCGCTGTGGGAAGGTCAGCTTCAGACGTTGTCCGCTCCACGGTTACCAGGGGGACTTCAGTGGGGCAGAGATGGGATGAAGACTTTGGGGGTTTTTCTAGGCTCCGATGTCTTTCAGAAAAATAACTGGGAGGGTGTAGTGGAGAAGGTGTGTGCCAGACTGTCAAGATGAAAATGGGTGCTGCCCCAGCTGTCTTATAGGGGAAGGGTACTGGTAGCTAATAATCTTGCTGCCTCTAACCTGTGGCACAGACTAATGATTTTGCAGCCACCAAAGGGTCTGATACAAGAACTTCAGAGGTCTCTTGTCAATTTCTTCTGGTCTGGACAACACTGGATTAAAGCTGCAGCCCTGTACCTGCCACTGCACGAGGGTGGGCAAGGCCTGGTGGACATTTCCTCTAGAATCATGGCTTTCCGGCTTCAAGCAGCCCAGAGTTTGTTGTACAGAGACGGTTTTAGCTGGGTCGAAACAGCCTACACATTGATGAGGATACTGGGCTGTTTGGGCTTAGACAAGCACATTTTCCTCTGAAAGCTGGAGGGGAGTGATTTGTCTGGCCTGACTCCATTTTATGAGTCTGTTATGCAGGCTTGGAGAGTCCTTGTCAAGTCCTGTAAAGCTGGCACGCCACCAGGGATGTGGCTTTTTGAAGAGCCTCTTTTTCACAACACTGCCATCCAGTCCAGTGTTTTGGGTTCAGCTAGCCTACGTTCATGCCTGTTAGGCGTGGGGTGTACCAAGCTGGGTCATCTGATGCGGAGCAGGAGCAGATCGTTGGAGGAGCTGGGAGAAAGAGCGGGGATCCGATCATCTCGCCTACTGAGGAAGGTCGTCGCTGAGGTATGCGACTCCTTGCCAGTGCTTCTTCTGCAGTATGTGACTGACACTTCCAATTCTGATCGGTGGAAGGAGGGTCTGGATTATGTGTTCCCTGCACTGATTGTTAGTGCTGCCATGCCTCTTCCCTGGAAGGGGTAAAATCGATGAGGTGGGCGGGTGTGCTTGCTCCAGGTGCCTCTCCAAAAGGCTGTTGGCGATCATTATACAAACTGCCTATTGATAAGAGCACAGCTGTCCTCCAATGGAGGATAATACATGGAGCCATAGCCACCAACATGCATCTGGTACACCTGGACCCTACTGTTGGGGAGGGGTGTCCATTCTGTGCTGAGTCTGAATCTCTGGCACATCTGTTTTTACTGTGTCCCAGGTTGGTCGGGGTGATTGAACTGATCACTGATTGGTTCTCAACGTTGGGAGAGGTTTTCTCTTCCCAACTGTATATATTTGGGCCAAAGTAGAGGTTCATTCAAAAGGGTGTAGTTGTGTTGCTTAATTTTGTGTTAGGGGCAGCAAAATTAGCGATATGGAGACCCGAAAGAACAGTATTCGGGGACAGGGGTCTGTGGATGTGGTGGGAATGCTGGAGGGAATGTTGGCAGCGAGACTAAGGGTTGAGCTTGCCTATTATAAACTTGTCAACAATATTGATCTGTTTTTGAGTATATGGGGTATTCAGAGGCTGTTGTGTTTAGTTACTGTGGATGAGGAATTGGAGTTGTGTTTTTAATTGATGTGTAACTGTGGTTTTGTATGAGTATTTATTGTGTGATGGGCCCCTCTCTCTTTCTCTCTCTCTCTCGCTCTCTCTCTCGTCCACTGAGCCGTTGGGCCCACCCTCCAACCTCATTGAATAACTAGGCAAGCCTCTTGCTAGCTGTCACTCGAAGGGCTGAAGCTTATTGGCTAGAACTCAAATTGCTAGGAGGCTGGCCCACGAGGGGGGAAATGTAAGGAAAATGGCTTGGCACAGCTTCAAACTAGGAATTTCTGGCTAATTGAGGCAAGACAGTAATTCTGCTCATAGATTATGCATGTATGAACTACACATTGACACATCCAGTCCAAAGGGGGAGGGTTACAAAATACTTTCTTATTCACCAAAGTACCGGAGCATGTCTTTAACCGGGATGTTTTCTTTGCAAGTCTGTCTTCAAAGTGTGAACAGTGTGACCTTTTCAATGAAGATCTCCCCACTGACGGCGCGTACCACGGAGACAATCATCGATTACACACACGCATGCAAACACACACACACGGTACCGCCAGGGTGGTCCTCTGTCCTACGTGTTCTGAACACATAGGTAAACAGTACCATGTTAGATTGTTTGATTGATTAATGGTTTCTGCTCTGAAGGGTTGGAAATGTAGGACTCAGGAGTTTTGAGAGCTGGGCTGTTTGTTTTCTCTGTTTTGACCTGGGCCCATATCAGCTCTTATCCCAATACTGGGGGTTCTGCCTGGGGGCCAAGGTCTCTGCCTGGGGGCTTCCTGACCTGGGGGCCAAGGTCTCTGCCTGGGGTCTTCCTGACCTGGGGGTCAGTGTCTCTACCTGGGGGACAGGGTCTCTAACTGGGGGACAGGGTCTCTACCTGGGGGACAGGGTCTCTACCTGAGGGACAGGGTCTCTACCTGGGGGTAACTCTAGATCTGTTTCTGCTTCAGCCAACTCCAAGAACCAGGAGAACTAGGCCAGTGCCAAAGATATACACTACAGTGCTGAATGTTACGTAATACACTTGGAAAGCGTCAATCAGCAGTTTAAACAATCAAAAAAGTCTGGAGAAATGTAACCACTATCAAATTCATAGACCGAGCTATGGATGCAAGGACTGACCATCCATGATATGAAGCTGATAGTTTAAACCATGTTTTAAGGCTTCATAGTGTTTGTTTACATGTAAAACAAGCATTTGGGGTTCTGATGGGGAAGACAGTTGACCTGAGCTCATTTATAAATCAAAAAATGTATGTAGCAACTGCAGATTACCCCTTTAAATCATAATCTGTAAAACGGGAACACAACTGGAGATTACCCCTTTAAATCATAATCTGTAAAACGTGAACACAACTGGAGATTACCCCTTTAAATCATAATCTGTAAAACGTGAACACAACTGCAGATTACCCCTTTAAATCATAATCTGTAAAACGGGAACACAACTGCAGATTACCCCTTTAAATCATAATCTGTAAAACGGGAACACAACTGCAGATTACCCCTTTAAATCATAATCTGTAAAACGGGAACACAACTGCAGATTACCCCTTTAAATCATAATCTGTAAAACGTGAACACAACTGGAGATTACCCCTTTAAATCATAATCTGTAAAACGGGAACACAACTGGAGATTACCCCTTTAAGTCATAATCTGTAAAACGGGAACACAACTGGAGACACTTCGTCATTTATGGATAAAGAATGTCTGTGATAACTAACTGTACATTATTTACAGTCAGTTATCTACTGCACCATCATTTTGTAGCAAACATAACGCTGCCTCCATTAATGTTTACATGTAGATGTTTGTGACGTCTACGTTTGCCACACTCATGCATAAGGACAAGCTGTTGAAATCGGTGTAAGCCTCACATTGTGTTTGAATTACTGTTTAATAGTTAAAACCAATTTCAAGTTTCATGATGTATGGAAATGTTAACAAACACCTGGTTTGGAGTAAGTGTGAAGTTTAAAACCAGAGACTAGTTTACGTCATGACGATGTACCAAGCACCAAGGGAGGACAACAGATACACACATGATACAGGGATTTGTGTTTTACATTGAACCTAACAATATAGCTGCAACCTGCTTCACCCAGATTGCTCAGTTGGTTCATGGAGCGTAGTTGGAGCAAGTTGTTAATGACACTGGGTTGTGGATTCCACTCACATATACAGTACTGAATACACTGTATGTGGTTAACTGTTGGACGACAGTAACTTAAGATACATCTAATCTTCTCTTAAATTACACCCCCACCACTGCACTGTCTCCTACATTGGATCCTCAGGAGAGAGACGGATGCTACATGGGCTGTCCAAGGCCTTCAGGTGAGCCTAGGGAATAGTGAACCAGGCCTATCCTATCGTTAACTTGATCATTTCAATGTAGAACTACAGTACCTTACAACGGCTCCTGACTAGTTTTAAATAACAACAACCGCCAAAAAATGACAATGACATCAACAAAAAACAACAACAAAATGTAAGTACACATAATCTATCGTGGAACTAAGGGACAAATCCTAACTTGAGATCCAAATGTGTAACTAAGACTTAGCTTATGGATTGATGTCAATGCGAAATTCACGTTCTCTCAAGACATCAAGTTACGGTTTGTCCCTAAGAGAAGAAACCCGGGTCATGTTCATCAAAGCACACAATGGGAAAAGTTTTCAAACGTTGCAGCGGAAAAAAGAAAATGAGCGTTTCTTATTGAACAAGTTCAAGTAGTCCCTACCTGTTTCAGTCCATCTGGTGCCTAATGAACACGAGCCAGGTCTCTTGGCCCAGTCTAGTGAGTGGCCAGCCAGTGGCTTGGTGAATACAGGGCCAGCTGAACTAAACACAAGAGAATATACAGGCCCACTTTATCTGGATAGTCCCCTACAGATCTACATGCTCAGACTACGTACCAACTACCATTTAGATGTATTACATGTCAACTGCACCTCTGTTAACATGCAATAACAAAGCCCTTACAGGTCTTTTAATGTATGTGTGTGTAAGTACTGTATGTATGTCACAGGCGGCTGGTGGCACCTTAATTGGGAAGGATGGGCTCATAGTAACGGATGGAACGGAATAAATGGAATGGTTTCAAACACATCAAACATTTGATACCATTCCATTCCAGCCATTATTATGAGCAGTCCTCCCCTCACCAGCCTCCTGTGATGTACATACATTCTATCTATGTAAGTAAGGGAAAGGGGGATACCTAGTCAGTTGTTCAACTGAATGTATTCAACTGAAATGTGTCTTCCGCATTTAACCCAACCCCTCCGAATCAGAGAGGTGAGGGTGGCTGCCTTAATCCACATCCACTTCTTCAGGGCCCGGGGAAGAAGATCAGACATGTTCTGATAGTTCACTGAGCATCTATAGACAATCTGACAACAATGACCTTTCCACATAAAGAGTTATCACATATGTTAACGCTAATGTTAAATCACACTGTACAACAAACGTTGATGCGACAGGCTACCCACCGAGAGACTCCCCAGACTTCCAAGTCCCTCGCTTTGGTTTACAGCAATAAAACAAGTTACAGAAGGTTTTCAAGTCTTCATGACAACAGCAAGCTTATGATCCCACTTGAAATGGTCTCTGCACTCATTTCCACTTGTTTTCTCCAAAATTGAATGTCCTATAATTAATAATAAGAATCTGAATAATTCAGTAGAAACATCCGTAACTCTTTACTTAAAGCCTGCCGGCATAAAGACCTGCCACGAGACCCTTACAATATTTAGTATCATCTCCTGAAGCAGGCTAAATAACAGACATTTTGAGTCGGTTAACATGCTGATACATAGAGAGACATATCATATCATAAGCCTTATTATAACACATTATAAAGGCTCATTCATGCTTATAACGACTTACAAAGCATTATACCCGCAAGCTTTAAGTCAAGTGTTACAGAAGCATCTAAAGTCGTAGCCCTAGGTGAAGTGTGTGTCTGTCTGTGTACAGTATGTGTGTGAGTGCTTTCATCATTAACTCTTGCGGGGTGTTTTGTTGGCGTAGAAGTCTCTGCAGGTGTCGCAGCAGCGCTGGTACCATCTCATGTCCTGGCACAGGTTCTTCTCTCGGATCACACGGCAGTACACAGTCCACTGGTCTCCTGTGCACTTGTAGGTCAGAGCAGCTGGAGAGGAACAGGGGCACAGGGGCCACGTCAACAGACAGAGAAACACAGTACACACATGTACACACATGTACACACATGTACACACATGTACACACATGTACACACATGTACACACACACACACACACACACACACACACACACACACACACACACACACACACACACACACACACACACACACACACCACACACTCTCTCTCTCTCTCTCTTTCTCTGTCTGTTTCTGTCTCTCTCTCTCTATCTGTCGCTCTCTTGCTCTCTCTCTCAAAAACACACACACACACACAAGGACACACACACAAACTATGTTACCTAATCTGGGGGAGGTGATGGTGTTGACGTTGACTTTGTCATTGCAGGCCCCCTGGTGACAGGGCCGGTAGGTGGGTGGTCTGAACACCACGGGGCAGTCATTACCGTGGCGACCTGTCACTCTGTGCATACATTGGACCACTCTGGACTGCAGGCCCTTCCCACAGGATGATGAGCACTGGAAAGATCCAATCACTTGAGTTACTTTCTCTTCCAAACTCGAGAGGAAGTATTTTGACATTGAGAGCCATTTGTAACAGTCTTCCATGTCTATGTCCTAGACTTTTTAGGACATAATCACTTCCTAATATGTTTACCACTCACATTTTAGGTAATTGTAATCTTCCATAGACCTAGTGTGCATCCCAAATGGCACCCTACTCCCTATATAGTGTACTACTTGTGACCGGAGCCCTATGTACCCTGGTCAGAAGAAGTGCTTAATTTAGGGAATATGGTGCTATTGGAAACACATCCATTGTTTATAGGGGGCCAAATCACTTCATGACTGAATGTGAGAAGAGACTAGACCTGAATAACAGATAAAGGTGTGGTGTGGTATTTACTAGTGGTAAAATAATCCCAAACAGGCCTAATTACAGATGGAGGCTGTGTTCTATGTTTGAATAGACTGATTTACGAGTCCTAAATACCCTGTCAGAGTGCTTCGTCTCAGTAGTAATATATGCTCTGAGGCTAAGATCCATCTCTGTCCTCAGGCTCTTCCCCTAGCTCCTATCTCTTCAGTGATCACAGATCTGAAAGGACTAGATAGGTCTAAGTAACAGTATAGGTGTGACCACCACTTTGGCTTTTTAGGGATGGAGCCATCACCATATAGCTTAGACCTACC
This sequence comes from Oncorhynchus mykiss, assembly GCF_013265735.2. Taxonomy (NCBI): domain Eukaryota; kingdom Metazoa; phylum Chordata; class Actinopteri; order Salmoniformes; family Salmonidae; genus Oncorhynchus; species Oncorhynchus mykiss. Next base: position 84,482,617 of record NC_048570.1, read on the forward strand.
CAAACCAATCAGATCTGTGAAGAACGAAGAGGTATGGGGCTTGGAGAAAGGACTGGAGGTAAGAGGCTTGGAAAAGGGTCTGGAGGTAAGGGGCTTGGAGAGGGGGCTGGAGATAAGGGGCTTGGAGAAGGGGCTGGAGGTAAGGGGCTTGGAGAGGGGGGTGGAGGTAAGGGGCTTGGAGAAGGGGCTGGAGGTAAGGGGCATGGAGAGGGGGATGGAGATAAGGGGCTTGGAGAAGGGGCTGGAGGTAAGGGGCTTGGAGAGGGGGCTGGAGTAAAAGGGCTTGGAGAAGGGGCTGGAGGTAAGGGGCTTGGAGAAGGGGCTGGAGGTAAAGGGCTTGGAGAAGGGGCTGGAAGTAAAGGGCTCGGAGAGGGGGGTGGAGGTAAAGGGCTTGGAGAAGGGGCTGGAGGTAAGGGGCTTGGAGAAGGGGCTGGAGGTAAAGGGCTTGGAGAAGGGGCTGGAGGTAAAGGGCTCGGAGAAGGGGCTGGAGGTAAGGGGCTTGGAGAGGGGGCTGGAGGTAAGGGGCTTGGAGAAGGGGCTGGAGGTAAGGGTCTTGGAGAAGAGGATAGAATAAGGAGCTGGAGATAGGGGCTGGAGATAAGGGGCTTGGAGAAGAGGCTAGAATAAGAAGCTGGAGATAGGGGCTGGAGATAAGGGGCTTGGAGAAGAGGCTAGAATAAGGAGCTGGAGGTAGGGGCTGGAGGTAGGGGCTGGAGGTAGGGGCTGGAGGTAGGAGCTGGAGGTAAGGGGCTGGAGGTAGGAGCTGGAGGTAAGGGGCTGGAGGTAGGAGCTGGAGGTAAGGGGCTGGCTGGAGGTAAGGGGCTGGAGGTAGGAGCTGGAGGTAGGGGCTGGAGGTAGGAGCTGGAGGTAAGGGGCTTGGAGAAGAGGCTAGAATAAGGAGCTGGAGGTAGGGGCTGGAGGTAGGAGCTGGAGGTAAGGGGCTAGGAGAAACCAACATGGAATGGGGCCAAAGAAAGAGGACTTTGATATTCTAAGCTCGGAAACACCAGAGGTAACAGACAACGGATTCCCATTGTACACAGGCCTGTGCCTTGGCAGCCAACAGCTATAGCCTCGTCCAATGATTAACTCTGAACAACAGTGGTTCCCAGGCCCTCGATTCAAGCAGGCGGATTTACTATTCACTTCACAGAGAGGCAATTAGTGGAAGCCATTTCAATAGCTATTGTAAACGGCCCGGTGTTCTACCAAAGGACTTGTTGACTTGACACTGCTCAAAAACAATCCGATTATCATGATCCCACATCTCTATAGGTACTTAGAATGATTCTCAGAAGGTTTTTTCACCAAGCTTTCATTATCGCTGATGAACATGATCACAATGAGATAAGTCTATGAGGTAAGGCCCTGGAGAGACACACACACACACAGAGGAAAGCACACACATACTGCCAAACACAGACACAGACACAGACACACACACACACACACACACACACACACACACACACACACACACACACACACACACACACACACACAAACACACACACTGCTAAAACACAAACAAACAAATGAAAACACAAACAAAGAGACAGAGAGAACATTATCTGAAACATCATTAGGAGACAAGCTGATGGGGACACGATCATAGCAACACTCCCATAAGACTTATCTGTATCCCAAATGAAACCCTATCCCCTATAGAGCCCATAAGGCTTTGGTCAAAAGTAGTTCACTATAAAGGGAACAGGGTGGCGTTTGGGATGCATCCTATATCTAATATCAAAGCCACATCCCTAGAGGCATGACCTCCTCATAACTCACAACAACACCACAATTGAATCAGCAGCTTATCTGAATGATATTCTAAGACATGCTAATAGACTTATGGTCTGATTGTGGTGGGAAGAGAGGAGATGAGGAGAGCCGGTCAGTTTATTGTCCAGCGTTGGGGGAGTGGGACAGAGGAGTAATTTGAGGACTTTAAAGGGGCAATCGGGGATTCAAAGAACAACAACAATGGACACCCCACCACTTACCTGAGTCATTAGTTTTAAATTCCAGAATTCCCCTTTAACCTCATTAGGAGAGAAAATGAGGTAATACATTCAGGATGGTTAGAGGGTGGGGGGGAGTAACACAATTAGCACAGAGTCAGAACAACACACCAGATATAAGCCCGGCACTAAATAGCGGCCAACAGTTATTTCCTGTTATTAGATTTCCAAAATGAGAAACTGACCAAGACGCTGGAACCTGAACGTCCTTTCATCAGGTACGTGACATAGAACTTTCCAGACAGAAAATGGGTGGCATGGTGGAAAGTCCCATCCCCAGCTCTCTCCACCATTCCCAGCCTTCTTCCCCAGCCCCATCCCCATCTCCCCCAGCCCCATCCCCATCTCCCCCAGCCCCATCTCCCCCAGCTCTCTCCCAGGCCCATCTCCCCCAGCCCCATCCCCAGCTCTCTCCCAGCTCTCTCCCATCTCCATCCCCAGCTCTCTCCCATCTCCATCCCCAGCTCTCTCCCATCTCCATCCCCAGCTCTCTCCCAGTTCCATCTCCAGCTCTCTCCCATCTCCATCCCCAGCTCTCTCCCATCTCCATCCCCAGCTCTCTCCCATCTCCATCCCCAGCTCTCTCCCAGCTCTCTCCCATCTCCATCCCCAGCTCTCTCCCATCTCCATCCCCAGCTCTCTCCCAGCTCTCTCCCAGTTCCATCCCCAGCTCCATCCCCAGCTCTCTCCCATCTCCATCCCCAGCTCTCTCCCATCTCCATCCCCAGCTCTCTCCCAGCTCCATCCCCAGCTCTCTCCCATCTCCATCCCCAGCTCTCTCCCAGCTCTCTCCCAGCTCCATTACAGAACACCTGACAGTCCGATCAGAGGCTCCTCTACTAGGTGTGTTAACAGGGAAAGGTCAGTGTCGGGTGGCTTTCATTTAAAAGCCCTTTTAAAAAGCCTGTTAGAATATGTGGAGGTAGAGGAACAGTAGTCAATGTCTGCGTCCCAAATAGCACTCTGTTACTTACAGTAGTGCAGTACTTTTGAACAGAGCCCTATGGGGCCCTGAATAAAAGTAGTGCACTATATAGGGAATAGGGTGCCATTTGGAACACACAGGTGTTGTGTACCTGGAAAAGAACACCTTGGGAAGATTAAAGGAATTCCGGCAGGAGCTCTGTCAGAATGTCTAAATGCTCTGTCAGAATGTCTCTCCACCATTCCCAGCTTTCTTCCCCAGCACCATCTCCCCCAGCCCCATCCCCAGCTCTCTCCCAGCCCCATCTCCCCCAGGCCAATCCCCAGCTCTGTCCCAGCCCCATCTCCACCAGCCCCATCCCCAGCTCTCTCCACCATTCCCAGCTTTCTTCCCCAGCCCCATCTCCCCCAGCCCCATCCCCATCTCCCCCAGCCCCCATCTCCATCCCCAGCTCTCTCCCAGCCCTATCCCCAGCTCTCCCCCAGCTCTCTCCCATCTCCATCCCCAGCTCTCTCCCATCTCCATCCCCATTTCTCTCCCATGTCCATGCCCAGCACTCTCCCAGCTCCATCCCCAGCTCTCTCCCAGCTCCATCCCCAGCTCTCTCCCATCTCAATCCCCAGCTCTCTCCCAGCTCCATCCCCAGCTCTCTCCCAGCTCCATCCCCAGCTCTCTCCCAGCTCCATCCCCAGCTCTCTCCCATCTCCATCCCCAGCTCTCTCCCATCTCCATACCCAGCTCTCTCCAGCTCCATCCCCAGCTCTCTCCCAGCTCCATCCCAAGCCCTCTCCCAGCTCCATCCCCAGCTCTCTCCCAGCTCCATCCACAGCTCTCTCCCAGCTCCATCCCCAGCTCTCTTCCATCTCCATCCCCAGCTCTCTCCCAGCTCCATCCCCAGCTCTCTCCCATCTCCATCCCCAGCTCTCTCCAGCTCCATCCCCAGCTCTCTCCCAGCTCCATCCCAAGCCCTCTCCCAGCTCCATCCCCAGCTCTCTCCCAGCTCCATCCACAGCTCTCTCCCAGCTCCATCCCCAGCTCTCTTCCATCTCCATCCCCAGCTCTCTCCCAGCTCCATCCCCAGCTCTCTCCCATCTCCAACCCCAGCTCTCTCCCAGCTCCATCCCCAGCTCTCTCCCATCTCCATCTCCAGCTCTCTCCCATCTCCATCCCCAGCTCTCTCCCAGCTCAATCCACAGCTCTCTCCCATCTCCATCCCCAGCTTTCTCCCAGCTCCATCCCCAGCTCTCTCCCAGCTCCATCCCCAGCTCTCTTCCATCTCCTTCCCCAGCTCTCTCCCAGCTCCATCCCCAGGTCTCTCCCATCTCCATCCCCAGCTCTCTCCCAGCTCTCTCCCATCTCCATCCCCAGCTCTCTCCCAGCTCTCTCACATCTCCAACCCCAGCTCTCTCCCAGCTCCATCCCCAGCTCTCTCCCATCTCCAACCCCAGCTCTCTCCCAGCTCCATCCCCAGCTCTCTCCCATCTCCATCTCCAGCTCTCTCCCATCTCCATCCCCAGCTCTCTCCCAGCTCCATCCACAGCTCTCTCCCATCTCCATCCCCAGCTTTCTCCCAGCTCCATCCACAGCTCTCTCCCAGCTACATCCCCAGCTCTCTTCCATCTCCATCCCCAGCTCTCTCCCAGCTCCATCCCCAGGTCTCTCCCATCTCCATCCCCAGCTCTCTCCCAGCTCTCTCCCATCTCCATCCCCAGCTCTCTCCCAGCTCTCTCCCATCTCCATCCCCAGCTCTCTCCCATCTCCATCCCCAGCTCTCTCCCATCTCCATCCCCAGCTCTCTCCCATCTCCATCCCCAGCTCTCTCCCATCTCCATCCCCAGCTCTCTCCCATCTCCATCCCCAGCTCTCTCCCAGCTCTCTCCCAGTTCCATCCCCATCTCCATCCCCAGCTCTCTCCCATCTCCATCCCCAGCTCTCTCCCATCTCCATCCCCAGCTCTCTCCCAGCTCCATCCCCAGCTCTCTCCCAGTTCCATCCCCAGCTCCATCCCCAGCTCTCTCCCATCTCCATCCCCAGCTCTCTCCCAGTTCCATCCCCAGCTCCATCCCCAGCTCTCTCCCATCTCCATCCCCAGCTCTCTCCCATCTCCATCCCCAGCTCTCTCCCATCTCCATCCCCAGCTCTCTCCCAGCTCCATCCCCAGCTCTCTTTCATCTCCATCCCCAGCTATCTCCCAGCTCTCCCCCAGCTCTCTCCCATCTCCATCCCCAGCTCTCTCCCATCTCCATCCCCAGCTCTCTCCCAGCTCCATCCCCAGCTCTCTCCCATCTCCATCCCCAGCTCTCTCCCAGCTCTCTCCCAGCTCTCTCCCAGCTCTCTCCCAGCTCCATTACAGAACACCTGACAGTCCGATCAGAGGCTCCTCTACTAGGTGTGTTAACAGGGAAAGGTCAGTGTCGGGTGGCTTTCATTTAAAAGCCCTTTTAAAAAGCCTGTTAGAATATGTGGAGGTAGAGGAACAGTAGTCAATGTCTGCGTCCCAAATAGCACTCTGTTACTTACAGTAGTGCAGTACTTTTGAACAGAGCCCTATGGGGCCCTGAATAAAAGTAGTGCACTATATAGGGAATAGGGTGCCATTTGGAACACACAGGTGTTGTGTACCTGGAAAAGAACACCTTGGGAAGATTAAAGGAATTCCGGCAGGAGCTCTGTCAGAATGTCTAAATGCCGGACTGAAGTCCCTTCTCAGTGGGAATGGTGAGGTAAGGTGCATCTCAAATGGCACCCTATTCTCTTTATAGTGCACTACTTTTGAACAGAGCTGCATGGGCCCTGGTCAAAAGTAGTGCACTGTATATGGCAGTGTTTCCCACGTCATCGGAGCCCAGGGAGCAGTTGTTGGGGGTTAACTGCCTTGCTGTAGTGCTCCTGAATTAAGTGATACTTACTACTAACAGTGTGTGTGTGTGTGTGTGTGTGTGTGTGTGTGTGTGTGTGTGTGTGTGTGTGTGTGTGTGTGTGTGTGTGTGTGTGTGTGTGTGTGTGTGTAAACAAGGGGAGAAAATAAAATGCAGCTCTGTAATTGCCCGTTTGGATTAACAAACCCCCTCTAGAATGTTCTGATGAAGGATTAGTGGAGATTACTGTTAATGAGAACTGGGCTATGGCGTGTACACCGTCTGCACACACACTGACAGACAGCACACACACAAACACACACAAAACCTTCAGATGTTCTCCAGCTTGTCTGATGATGACTGAACCAGATATGCTCACGCAGCCCCCTCACAGAGCTCTAGGTAGACATTACAGATCTAGGATAAGCTTACCCTGTAAGTCCTTACTTTAAGCATCAGGGAAAGAATCTCAAAACAGACCTTAGATCAGTTTCAGGGAGAAACTTAAGTATATTCCCTCATGTGGAATCATAGGTAGAAGTTGTCCCTAGCCACTGATACATTCTAACAGTTATGGATAGGATTGGAAATAAAGCAATCTGATCCTAGATCTGTAGTTAAATAAGGGCAGAGGAGAGGGGTGGACGCACTTTCCTCAGCATCCTGGGGGGAAACATACACTCACTGTCTCCAGTTCCACACAGGGAGAGAAATGTAATGGTCCTCCCCCTGACCTGCTGTAGTGACCCCGAGACTGGCAAATTGCAGAGCTAGAGAATTGCAGATCTAGGATTAGATTGCATTCTTCCCGATCCCAACCTTAACCGTTAGAATGGGGAAATAAGATCTGACCCTGTATCAGGCAGCTGAACAAGACACTCCATATGATAAATGACATGCATGTCAAAAACAGACTGACTCAGTTTGTACGATTGGGAAATGGAGACGCACTGTAGATTTTCAGTTCGGTAAACCTGTTTCCAAGACCGTTCCTCGAGTACAACCCAGCCTTTTCACTTATTTGATTTTACCAGCAAACTAACACACTAGATTTGACTGGGCAACTAATCATCAGGCCCTTGATTAGTTGAATCAGCCAGTGCTGGAATAGGTGGAACTGGGGTTCATCGAGGAGAGATTTGGCAAAGACTGTCAGATAACACTCGTGTAACTAAGTTGGAACTGGGGTTCATCAAGGAGAGATTTGGCAAAGACTGTCAGGTAACACTCGTGTAACTAAGTTGGAACTGGGGTTCATCAAGGAGAGATTTGGCAAAGACTGTCAGATAACACTCGTGTAACTAAGTTGGAACTGGGGTTCATCGAGGAGAGATTTGACAAAGACTGTCAGATAACACTAGTGTAACTAAGTTGGAACTGGGGTTCATCAAGGAGAGATTTAGCAAAGACTGTCAGATAACACTAGTGTAACTAAGTTGGAACTGGGGTTCATCGAGGAGAGATTTGACAAAGACTGTCAGATAACACTAGTGTAACTAAGTTGGAACCAGCAGGTTACCTCCATACAATGCAAATCACTTCCATGTGCTTTGAGGTGAAGTAGTCTTTATTATAATGAACTGGCTGAATACAGTGCTTTAACAACGGTGTGATATTGACGTACCCTAACCATTAAGACATTTTTGACATACAACTAGCCAGTACTGTCACCATCCCTAAAATCACTATGCTGATTGGCTGACAGAGGTGGTATATCAGACAGTATACCACGAGTATGACAAAACACTTATTTTAACTGCTCTAGTTATGTTGGTAACCAGTTTATAATAGCAATAAGACATTTCGGGGTTTGTGGTATATGGCCAATATACCACGGCTAAGGGCTGAATCCAGGCACTCCACGTTGCGTCATGCATAAGAACAGCCCTTAGCCGTGGTATATTGGCCATAAACCACACCCCCCCGTGCCTTATTGCTTAATTAATTAAGACTGAGTGGTTCAATCCCTGAATGCTGATTGGCTGACAGCTGTGGTATATATTGGTCATATACCACACCTCCTCGGGCCTTATTGCTTAATTAAAGACTGTGTGGTACCCTCTATCTGAAATATTCCAGTCGAGGAAAGAGTAACATACCTTGGGATTACCATATCTAAGAATCAATAGGAAAGATGCTCATTAAACTTAAATCCCATTATTGAACAAACAAAACAAAAAGAGGTTGAACCACTTGTTGCAGAGGGATTCCTCCTTGAAAGTTTGAGTATTGCTCTGAATATGGTGCTAGATTAAAAAAATAAAAAAATACTTTGAATAATACTTTGAAGGTAAATTGGGCCAAACATTTCTTAAAGAATCCAACTTCAATTTGGAATTTCATCCCTCATTATATCTTCTCCTGTTTTGCTGGCTTCAATTACATTTTGCTTTGTAACTATAACATTAATAAGATTAAAAATTATCTGCTTTCATAGACACACGAGCCTTGGTGTGGTATTAAAATATAAACATCACTGTCATGCTGGTATGACGGGTCGGGAGACAGGCGCAGGAATGCGTAATCATTTTTTAAAATTAAGCCCAAATTACGGCGTGGCGTGTAAAGGCACGGGGACGAAGACCAAACAAAAGAGCGAGGAGTACCTCGAATAAATAACACATGCGCACAATGATTAACACACGGGACGAGACCTGTAATCATCTGCGCAATCCACAATGGCACGAAAGCCAAAACACACAGCACAGGTACTCACACATACCAACGGACATAGTAACAATAATCGACAAGACAATGGTGAACCAAGTGCACACTTATAAAAGTACTAATCACTGGGAATAGGGGCCATTTTTTTGATCTCTTTACATATCCCTGTTACACCTAAAGAGTTTGCATAGTCTTTGATGCTATTCCATCTGGAACTGTAATGCTGTTTAGAGGTGTAACCAGACCTCACCTTCTTTATTGATTTAATTTGATTTGAGATATCCTCTCTTCATCCAGTTGACTCTCCGGTAGGAAAAATGTGTTTCTCCTTGCTCCCTCAGAACAATACCTGCTTTATTTCAAAGGTAATGTCATATATATTCCCTACTTCTAACTTACTGGAATACATTTATTAATAATATCTGCTGGAAAAACGGTTGGTTATTACCACACAAATAGCTGCTTATCTGCTTGTTAACAAGTTCTTTCAGAATGATCCATAAGTATTACCCTGTGAATCCTTACCTGAAGAAAAATACATTAACATTAACTGTACTCTTTGTGATGAGCATCCAGAAACTGTTTGGCATTTATTTTGGCATTGTCTACATGAAAGAGATATTTGTAGATTTATAATTGCCAATATTCTTGATGACTTTTGTTTATTATGGGAGAATGTACTGCTCGGTTTCCTTAACTATAACAAGGATAAATAAATAAAAATGTACCTCTTAAATCTGTTATACCACATATCCCAGAGGTGCCTTATTGCTATTATAAACTGGTTACCAACGTATTTAGAGCAGTAAAAATACATGTCTTGTCATACCCGTGGTGTATGGTCTGATATACCATGGCTGTCAGCCAATCAGCCTTCAGGGCTCAAACCACCCAGTTTATAATCTGTAATATGTTGGAACACATATAGCATATATGTTGTCCTTGTTTGTTCGTATACTTCCTGTATAACGCTGTCTCCCATTAGTATTCTACTGTGTTGCTCCTGTCTCTATTTGACTAGTAAAGCGTTATAGCATGTCATTCTGTGTGGACTTATTGTAACCGCCCATATAGTAGCTTTTTAGTTCCCCTTTGGGGAGGATATCTGGACAATTTGTACATTTATTAACTAAGATATGGGTGTTTTAATTCCTGGCAGTACATTACAGAACAGAGCAGCTGAATGAGTTAGTTGAGGTTACAATCACACAGGATATGTCCCAAATGTCATCCTTTTCCCTATATAGTGCACAACTTATGATCAGGGCCCATAGGACTGTAGTCAAAAGTAGTGCACTATATAGAGAATAGGGTGTCATTTGGGACTCATCCGTGAGAGGAAACACTTTGCATTACTCAGAGCTTTCATTCATCCTGAACTCTCAGTTTTGAAATGATCTCTAAAGAGACAAGCAAACAAACAGAATGATTAGTGAACATGTTTTGTAAATGGAGGGTTTTTGCCCACTGCAGAGCCCAGCAGACGAGTGTATAGTTCAGCTCGGAGGATGAATCCCAAATGTCAAAAGGAGTGCCATTTGGGACGCAGGTCCAGAGTAGCCGACTGGTGCCTACTGTAGTTCAAAGTGTTAATAAGGAGGTTTGCTTGTATGTACCATCCTGGTCTGAGGACTTTACTGTGTGTGTGTGTGTGTGTGTGTTCCTTCATGTGTCTGTGTGTAGTACGAGTACAGCAATAAAGGTTGACACCTGTCCCCTCACTGCCAGCCACAACAGACAAGGTCAATTACATTTCAGGAATTAAACTCCCCATGTTCATTCTCACCCACAAGAATTGAAATGGACTTGTTGCTATTGCCCTGCCCTAGTTAGACAGATGGGAAGAGAGACTGGTGTGAGGGCCAAGGTGCCTTAATTCATTCCTCCAGTAGAGAGAGAGAGAGTGTATGTGTGTGTCTGTGTGTGTGTGTGTGTGTGTGTGTGTGTGTGTGTGTGCGCGTGCGTGCGTGCGTGCGCGCGCGTGTGTGTGTGTGTGTGTGTGTGCGTGCGCGCGTGCGTGTGTGTGTGCCTGCCTGCCTGCCTGCCTGTCTGCCTGCGTGCACTATAAAGGGAATAGTTTGCCATTGAGAATGCAGTCAGACAGTGATGCAGGTGCAGTCAGGCTATCTGTCAAGATGCCCACATCAGGACTGGCACAGCGTTGGCACCATGTTGGCATCACCTACACCGCTGTGTCACAGGGAGGGATTAATCAATTGGAAGGGGGCATCCGGGGTTAGAGTCCTCTCCACATGGGAGATCTCTGTAAATAGATATTTGATTAAAAAGAGAGTGTATGTGTGTGTCATTTATGTGTGTGTATGGCCCATACCTTGGACCAGTCCCCAGTCTTCCACTCGTAACATTTGGAGTGGTCCTCACAGGGCTCCTGGTCAGCAGGCTGAGAGAGGGGGTCACAGTTCCCCTGGGGGTTGGTGCACCTCACTGTCCTCCGACGGACCCCACTGCCACAGTCTGAAGAACACTGGGGAGAGGAGGGAGGGAGAAGGGAGAGGGAGACCAGGGGAGGGAGGGAGGGAGGGAAGAAGAGAGTGGAGGGAGAGAAGAAAAGGTGAGGAGAGAGGGAGGGAGATGGAGACGAGGGAGAGAGGGAGGGTGGGGAAGAAGGGAGATGGAGACGAGGGAGAGAGGGAGGGTGAGGAAGAAGGGAGATGGAGACGAGGGAGAGAGGGAGGGAGAGGAAGAAGGGAGATGGAGACGAGGGAGTTGAGGGAGAGGGACAAAGGGAAGGGACATATAAAGGAGAGAAAAGGGAACATGAAAGAGGGAGGAAGAGGTGGAAAATAATGACAGTAGAGAGGGAAGAGAGGGAGGGTGAGGAAGAAGGGAGATGGAGCGAGGGAGAGAGGGAGGGAGAGGAAGAAGGGAGATGGAGACGAGGGAAAGGGAGAGAGGGAAACATTGGAGTTGAGGGAGAGGGACAAAGGGAAGGGACATATAAAGGAGAGAAAAGGGAACATGAAAGAGGGAGGAAGAGGTGGAAAATAATGACAGTAGAGAGGGAAGAGAGGGGATGGAAAAGGATAAGACAAAGAGTGGAAGTGAGAGGAGGAGTGTGAGGTGGAGGAGGAGAGGGAGAGGAAGAGGGGGAGGGAGGTTAGAGTGATGTCAGGAAAAAGAGAGGGAGGAAAATGAGTGAAAATAAATATGAGGATAGAGAGAGTGTGTGAGAGGGAGCGAGAGACAGGGCAGTGTTACTCATTATAGCAGCCTCCTGTGGTGGTTCATTAGCTCATCCTCTCCAACCCACTCTACCTCCTCTTCAGTGGAGCGAGGGAAGAGAGAGAGAGGGGGGGATGGGGTTACAGATGTCTATATTATGCAGTACTACTGCAGCGCTGCTCCTACATGATTCTGCATCAAACTTTGAGGAAAGTAAGTGGTTTACTATTTCTCTCTCTCTGTGTCTCACTCACACGGGAACTCGCATAAACACGTGGACACACACAGATGTGCAGAAAAACACTCAAACACGCATCCACGAATAGTCGCATAGACAAGCACACACCCCACCCCCACCACAACAGACCTTGGACCACTCAGAGGCCTCCCAGGCAGTGAGGCAGTGGCGTCCCTCGCAGCCCTGCAGGGCGGGGGGTTTGCCCCCCTGGCAGTACAAGTCCCGTGTGTGGATAAGGGATCCGTTCTGCAGCTGGTACACACAGCCCACCTCACGCAGCTGGAGACCCTTCCCACACGTCACCGAACACTGGCCCCACTCCCCTGTCACCCACCTGGAGAGAGAGATAGATGTAGAGAGGGGGAGAGGAGAGAGAGAGGGAGGGGGAGAAAGACAAAGAGGGAGAGAGAGGGAAAGTAAGAGAGAGAGAGACGATTTGCATTTGTATTTATTAAGGATCCCCATTAGTTCCTGCCAAGGCACCAGCTACTCTCCCTGGGGTTTATTATGGATCCCCATTAGTACTTGCCAAGGCAGCAGCTACTCTTCCTGGGGTTTATTATGGATCCCCATTAGTACTTGCCAAGGCAGCAGCTACTCTTCCTGGGGTTTATTATGGATCCCCATTAGTACTTGCCAAGGCACCAGCTACTCTTCCTGGGGTTTATTATGGATCCCCATTAGTACTTGCCAAGGCAGCAGCTACTCTTCCTGGGGTTTATCATGGATCTCCATTAGTACTTGCCAAGGCAGCAGCTACTCTTCCTGGGGTTTATTATGGATCCCCATTAGTACTTGCCAAGGCAGCAGCTACTCTTCCTGGGGTTTATTATGGATCCCCATTAGTACTTGCCAAGGCACCAGCTACTCTTCCTGGGGTTTATTATGGATCCCCATTAGTACTTGCCAAGGCACCAGCTACTCTTCCTGGGGTTTATTATGGATCCCCATTAGTACTTGCCAAGGCACCAGCTACTCTTCCTGGGGTTTATTATGGATCCCCATTAGTACTTGCCAAGGCACCAGCTACTCTTCCTGGGGTTTATTATGGATCCCCATTAGTACTTGCCAAGGCAGCAGCTACTCTTCCTGGGGTTTATTATGGATCCCCATTAGTACTTGCCAAGGCAGCAGCTACTCTTCCTGGGGTTTATTATGGATCCCCATTAGTACTTGCCAAGGCACCAGCTACTCTTCCTGGGGTTTATTATGGATCCCCATTAGTACTTGCCAAGGCACCAGCTACTCTTCCTGGGGTTTATTATGGATCCCCATTAGTACTTGCCAAGGCACCAGCTACTCTTCCTGGGGTTTATTATGGATCCCCATTAGTACTTGCCAAGGCACCAGCTACTCTTCCTGGGGTTTATTATGGATCCCCATTAGTACTTGCCAAGGCACCAGCTACTCTTCCTGGGGTTTATTATGGATCCCCATTAGTACTTGCCAAGGCACCAGCTACTCTTCCTGGGGTTTATTATGGATCCCCATTAGTACTTGCCAAGGCACCAGCTACTCTTCCTGGGGTTTATTATGGATCCCTATTAGTACTTGCCAAGGCAGCAGCTACTCTTCCTGGGGTTTATTATGGATCCCCGTTAGTACTTGCCAAGGCACCAGCTACTCTTCCTGGGGTTTATTATGGATCCCCATTAGTACTTGCCAAGGCAGCAGCTACTCTTCCTGGGGTTTATTATGGATCCCCATTAGTACTTGCCAAGGCAGCAGCTACTCTTCCTGGGGTTTATTATGGATCCCCATTAGTACTTGCCAAGGCACCAGCTACTCTTCCTGGGGTTTATTATGGATCCCCATTAGTACTTGCCAAGACAGCAGCTACTCTTCCTGGGGTTTATTATGGATCCCCATTAGTACTTGCCAAGGCACCAGCTACTCTTCCTGGGGTTTATTATGGATCCCCATTAGTACTTGCCAAGGCACCTACTAGAGTTTGCTTTCTTTTTTTTATATGTTCTACATTATAGAATAATAGTGAAGACATCAAAACTATGAAATATGGAATCATGTACAGTAGTAACCAAAAAAAGTGTTAAACAAATCTAAATGTATTTTATATTTGAGTTTCTTCAAATAGCCATACTTTGCCTTGATGACAGCTTTGCACACTCTTGGCATTCCCTCAACCAGCTTCATGAGGTAGTCACCTGGAATGCATTTCAATTAACAGGTGTGCCTTCTTAAAAGTTAATTTGTGGAATTTATTTTCTTCTTAATGCGTTTGAGCCAATCAGTTGTGTTGTGACAAGGGAGATGTGGTATACAGAATATAGCCTTATTTGGTAAAAAACCAAGTCCATATTATGTCAAGAACAACTCCAATAAGCAAAGAGAAATGACAGTCCATCATTACTTTAGAAGATGGTCAGTCAAGACTTTGAAATTTTCTTCAAGTGCAGTTGCAAAAACCATCAAGAGCTGTGATGAAACTCGCTCTCATGAGGTCCGCCACAGGAATGGAAGACCCAGAGTTACCTCTGCTGCAGATGATACATTCATTAGAGTTACCAGCCTCAGAAATTGCAGCCCAAATAAATGCTTCACAGAGTTAAAGTAAAAGACACATCTCAACATCAACTGTTCAGAGGAGACTGCGTGAATCAGGCCTTCATTTATTTTATTTTTACCTTTATTTAACTAGGCAAGTCAGTTAAGAACAAATTCTTATTTTCAATGACGGCCTAGGAACAGTGGGTTGACTGCCTGTTCAGGGGCAGAACGACAGATTTGTACCTTGTCAGCTTGGGGGTTTGAACTTGCAACCTTCCGGTTACTAGTCCATCGCTCCAACCACTAGGTTGCCATGGTCGATTTGCTGCAAAGAAACCACTACTAAAAGATGCCAATAAAAAGAAGAGACTTGCTTGGGCCAAGAAACACGAGCAATTGACATTAGACTGGTGGAAATCTGTCCCTTGGTCTGGAATCCAAATTTGAGATTGTTGGTTCCAAGGAGGAGAGTGATGGAGTGCTGCATCAGGTGACGTGGCCTCCACAATCCCTCGACCTCAACCAAATTCAGATGGTTTGGGATGATTCGGACCGCAGAGTGAAGGAAAAGCAGCCAACAAGTGCTCAGCATATGTGGGAACTCCTTCAAGACAGTTGGAAAAGCATTCCAGGTGAAGTTGGTTGAGAGAATGCCAAGAGTGTGTGCAAAGTTGTCATCAAAGCAAAGGCTACCTGAAATATATTTGAATTTGTTTAACACTTTTTTGGTTACTACATGATTCCATGTGTTATTTCATAGTTTTGATGTCTTCACTATTATTCTACAATGTAGAAAATAGTAAAAAAATAAAGAAAAAACCTTGAATGAGTAGTTCTAAAACTTTTGACCGGTAGTGTATCTACAATACAAAATCATGTGTATGTGTGTGTAGAGTGTGTGTGTTATCATGTGTATGTTTTTTAATATGTTTCTAAATATTTGCTTTGGTAATGTGATAACCCGTTCCATGCCATTAAAGTATTTTCTGATTAAATTGATTAGAGTAAAATGATCAACAGGTTAATGTTGGCAGATATGTAGAAATGAAAGTGTAGAAATAAGCACCATCTCTTTTAATCAATCAGTAAACATTTAATGGCCCAGTGCAGCCGAGAACGTCATTTCACTATGTTTTTATGTTTTATTTCATTTAAAATGTTACCCCCTTTTCTCCCCAATTTCATGGTATCCAGTTGTTAACTTGTCTCATCGCTCAACTCCCGTACACCAGGCAGTGAATTAGTTAATAAGAAGGAAAAGAGTTCCAAACCTCTCTTCCGATAACAGCTAGTTCTCAGTTTCCCACTCCCCACTCAGTCCTACAGTCCTACAAAATTCTTGCTTGAGTAATTGCTCTGTGCTAATAAGCCATTTTTGCAATTTTAATTGAAAACAATCACATTAAGGTACTTAATTGTCACCCAAATGATTGATGTTGAGATAAAAACAGCTGCATTGGACCTTTAAGTGTTCTCTGTGTTAAACAAGAGTGGTTCACTATGCAACACAAAACAAAGACAGAAACTGAGAAATTGGACCTTTAAGTGTTCTCTGTGTTAAACAAGAGTGGTTCACTATGCAACACAAAACAAAGACAGAAACTGAGAAATTGGACCTTTAAGTGTTCTCTGTGTTAAACAAGAGTGGTTCACTATGCAACACAAAACAAAGACAGAAACTGAGAAATTGAAATACGCTTAAATTCTCATTCAAAACAATAAACAGTACCAACACACTATCCTCCCAGTATTAAAAAGCACCAAGCGTCTTTTGTACGCTACGATGTCGCCAATGAAATAATGTTGACTAATCGACTGGGTCGTGATCAGTAGGGCACATCGTAGCAAAACGTTTTCAAACAGAAAAGGAAAAATAACCTTCCTTATTGGACCAAGTCCAGGTAGTCCCTCCCCAGTTTCAGAGCATCTTCTTCCAATTGGTGCCTGATGAACATTACCCTGTAGATGTGACAGAGTTTGGGGTTTGGGGTTTACAGCACCAGGCCTGGTGAAATTAGGTCATAAAGAGTTACAGCCAAGCACCTGGGGCCTCTGGAAAACTGGGCCTCTATTTTCCAGGTGATGTAGTAATAAACTAGATGGAGAGGTCCCAGTCTGTCTGTCCATCTGTCTGTCTCTCTGTCTGTCCGCCTGTCTCTCTGTCTGTCTTTCTGTGTATGTGTGTGAATGTGTGCGTGTGTGTTCTGCTTCCATGTCCATGTCTTTTATCCCTCCTCCTCTTCCTGTCTCTACAGCAACGTCCTAATACAGTCCACTTCCATTCAATATTTGGTTGTACCTAACAAGTCCTGCCTATATGGTAGAGATGCAGCTGACTGATCCACTGAATGGATGCAAAGGGGAAAGAGGCTAAGAGACGGCAAAATATATCCACATCAATGTATGTCTTAGAAACGTATAACTGGGCTGGGTCTTTGTCTACGTCCCAAACGGCACCCTACTCCCGATACAGTATAGTGCACTACTTTTGACCGGGCCTGGGTCACATGTAGTACACTATAGGGAATAGGGGGCCATTTGGGGCAGGTACTTTTTCTGTTGCCCAAAAATATATACAATGTCTATGGGGGCTGTCGTATAAAGTCAGCACCGTATTGACAGAATACACTCAAGAATAATTAGAAAGGAATATTTTTCAATGAAAATAAAGTTAAATGAACAGAAATACGGAACCCCGTGCTCAACTTACCAGCTAGAAAATAGAATTCTAGAATCTTTAGAATCTAGACTCTAGAGGCTAAAATCTAGACATAGTGAAACAACAGTTCAGTGAGTGTAACATAAGGGGATTTGTAGCCTCACTCCTCAGCCTGAAATGTGCCCACTCACATTGACTAATAGCCAGCTTTTTGGTGGCACAACTGACTAAAAACATTTCAGGAGGGCAGTCCCATGAATCTGTGAAGCAGAGGTCCCAGTTGCTTGTCTCGGTGTGAGCTAAAGAGGGAGGAATGGCTCTCCTGGGGGACTCCAGTCGTTCCATGTATTTGAACCATTCCTGAGCTAGCACACCTGATTCAACTTGTCAACTACTTATCAAGCCCATGTTTCGGTGAATCAGGTGAGCTAGTTCAAAGCGACAACAGAAGTCTCTACCCTGAAGTTTGAGTGATATACAAGTACATTAGTGGGAGTCAGTGTGAGGCCGGTTCAATAGGCCAGACGGCACTCTGCCTTTTATGTGGATAAGGTAATAAGGCACTTTTAACCACGTACATCTCGCACCCTATTCCCTATATAGTGCACTAATTTGACCAGTGCCCTATAGAAGTAGTGCACTATATAGGGAATTTGAGATACAGCCCCGTATCTTTGAACAGAGAGATCAGTGGTCTGGGTTAAATGCATCAGCAGTACAGCTCAGAAACATTCCTTGCTGCAAGTTCCTCTAATGTAAAACTCTGCCTGAGTAGGACATGAAACAATCCCACTGTGCACGCTGACAGGCACTCCACTGCACAGTATTCTGGATCCTCCTTCTACAGCCAATTCAACTCAATTGAGCTGGTTTTTATAATCACTCAGAAACAGGATGATGCAATCTTTTCATCATCCTGTTTCTCATTCAACTATTCCTGATTAAGTGTGTGTGTGTAATTGCTTGTGTGTGTGTGTGTGTGTGTGTGTGTGTGTGTGTGTGTGTGTGTGTGTGTGTGTGTGTGTGTGTGTGTGTGTGTGTGTGTCTCTCACCTGTACTGGCAGGGGTGTGAGTTGCAGCGTCGTACTTGGGGTAACGGCCTGTTCTCTGGTTGGCAGAGGCTGTCATTCACCAGAGTCATGCTTTTATTGACCAGCCTCATACAGGACACCACTGTCCTCCTCTCACCTGGAAACACACACACAGTTATAATCTGAGGTATACAAACACAAACAAATTACAGCGAAGGAGAGAGTGACAAAAGAGAGAGTGACAAAAGAGAGAGAGAGAGAGAGAGAGAGTGTGAGTGAGTGAGAGAGAGGGAGAGAGAGAGAGTGTGAGTGAGTGAGTGTGTGTGTGAGAGTGAGACGCTGTCTCAAAAAAACTTCAAACTGTTTCACACACACAAAACACATGGAGTTCAAGCCTCTGTCTCAACCGGCATAACCCTCCAGTGAACTACATCATAGCCTGGTCTAATGCGAAGGTAATTACACAATAAAACTCAGTTAATTAACACTAAATCAGAACACTGAAGTCCTATATTTGGAGCTGTGCTGGCCCCTATCCAAACCACCACTTGCTGGTTAAGGCCCCGACTACTGTGTGCGTGTGCGTGTGCGTGTGCGTGTGCGTGCGTGTGTGTGTGTGTGTGTGTGTGTGTGTGTGTGTGTGTGTGTGTGCAGGGCCCGAGATCTGGGCTTTGTTCCAACTTTATGAAAATCAATCCTTTCTCCCTCCCTCTGGCCAGAAGTTGTGCACTATATAAGGACTAGTGTGTTTGTGTTATATTGTGTTAAGTGTACTACAGTATATAAGGACTAGTGTGTTTGTGTTATATTGTGTTAAGTGTACTACAGTATATAAGGACTAGTGTGTTTGTGTTAAGTGTACTACAGTATATAAGGACCCACTGGTCCTTATATACTGTAGTACACTTAACACAAACACACTAGTCCTTATATACTGTAGTACACTTAACACAATATAACACAAACACACTAGTCCTTATATACTGTAGTACACTTAACACAATATATAAGGACTAGTGTGTTTGTGTTATACTGTGTTGAGTGTACTACAGTATATAAGGACTAGTGTGTTTGTGTTATACTGTGTTGAGTGTACTACAGTATATAAGGACCAGTGTGTTTGTGTTATATTGTGTTATGTGCACATGGGTTTCTACTATATGGCTCAGAAATGACTAAATCTAGATTCCCACTGCAATATTTATGTCACAGGTTTCATATTCCTACATCGTCCCAAAATCCTGTGATGGGAAATGTTTTATGAACACTGTGTACAGGCTCCCTTACGATAATGCCAACCCCCATCCCATCCCTTAGTTGTCACGGCCTGACCTTAGAGAGCCTTTTATTCTCTAATTTGGTTAGGTGACTAGGGTGGGCACTCTAGTTTTTGTACTTCTATGTTGGCCTGTTATGCTTCCCAATCAGAGGCAGCTGTCTATCGTTGTCTCTGATTGGGGATCATATTTAGGCAGCCTATTCCCACTGGGTTTTTGTGGTATCTTGTTTTTGTGTTGATGCCTGTGAGCTCTACAGAACGTCACGTATCATTTATTCTTTTTTGTTTAGTTGTTCGGTTCTCCTTAAAATAAAAAGATGTCGAACCGATTCCACGCTGCGCTTTGGTCTGAGTATGATCACAACAACGATTAGTGTTCTTCTCAGAGCGACAGTGTCGGCAGAATTCATTTGGAGGGAAAACTAGTCATATTTACTCTAAAAACCGAAAGATACTGGAAGAGTAATAATTAATTCTGGTTACCAAGGAAACAGAGATTTGTTCCACACACACAGTGAGGCGCGGACTCTCCTATGAGGACTTTGGGTTTTCCTCATTTTTTGAATCGCTCCAAAAGTGGGCAACAAAATGTCAAGTAGAACTCTATGCTAAATGGGTTTACGCACATAATATTTGTCAGGGGTACAGGGTCCACAGTGGCTCAGTTGGTAGTGCATGGTGTTTGCAGGGGTATAGTATCCCCAGTGGCTCAGTTTGTAGTACATGGCGTTTGCAGGAGTACAGGGTCCCCAGTGGCTCAGTTGGTAGTACATGGTGTTTGCAGGAGTATAGGGTCCCCAGTGGCTCAGTTGGTAGTGCATGGTGTTTGCAGGAGTATAGGGTCCCCAGTGGCTCAGTTGGTAGTGCATGGTGTTTGCAGGAGTATAGTGTCCCCAGTGGCTCAGTTGGTAGTACATGATGTTTGCAGGAGTATAGGGTCCCCAGTGGCTCAGTTGGTAGTGCATGGTGTTTGCAGGAGTATAGTGTCCCCAGTGGCTCAGTTGGTAGTGCATGGTGTTTGCAGGAGTATAGGGTCCTCAGTGGCTCAGTTGGTAGTGCATGGTGTTTACAGGAGTATAGGGTCCCCAGTGGCTCAGTTGGTAGTGCATGGTGTTTGCAGGAGTATAGTGTCCCCAGTGGCTCAGTTGGTAGTGCATGGTGTTTGAAGGAGTACAGGGTCCCCAGTGGCTCAGTTGGTAGTGCATGGTGTTTGCAGGAGTACAGGGTCCTCAGTGGCTCAGTTGGCAGTGCATGGCGTTTGCAACGTCAGTGTTGGGGGTTTGACTCCCACGTGGGACCAGTACAAAAATGTCTGCCCTCACTACTGTAAGTTGCTCTGGATAAGAGTGTCTGCTAAATGGCTGAAATGTAAATGAAATGTAGGCAACTAGATTCAGCCACAGGATGATTTTTGTCTAAGCGGTTTGTCGGGGCGGGCGTAACATAATCCTAGTCATTTGAACACTGCAAATTGATCCCAACTAAGCTCAGAAAGAGTTTGTATTTAAAAAAGAATATTAATTTCCATACCTTGATTACATTGAGACACCATCACATACTGTATGTCTCTTTTGTTTGTGGGAATACTTGGGAAAAAACACTTGCAGGCCTGTTGCTGACCCCTGATATATGCCATTTCGCAGGCGCTTTTATCCAAAGTGACCTACAGTACACAACCCCACAGATTGTATTTTCAACTAGCGACTTTCAGGAAATAACACTGATCAAATTTGGTAAAACTCTTTAAGTCATCAGACAGCTGGCTGCCTACAACAAACTAACCACCAGTTGGCTACAACAAACTCACCACTAGCTGGCTACAACAAACTCACCACTAGCTGGCTACAATAAACTAACCGCAAGCTCTCTACAACAAACTAATCGCTAGCTGGCTACAAAAACGAACCGCTAGTTGGCTTTAAAAACAAACTGCTAGCTGGCTACAACAAACTAACCGCTAGCTGGCTACAACAAACTAACTGCTAGCTGGCTACAACAAACTAACCCCTAGCTGGCTACAACAAACTAACTGCTAGCTGGCTACAACAAACTAACCGCTAGCTGGCTACAACAAACTAACCGCTAGCTGGCTACAACAAACTAACCGCGAGCTGGCTACAACAAACTAACCGCCAGCTGGCTACAATAAGCTAACCACTAGCTGGATACAATAAGCTAACCACTAGCTGGATACAATAAGCTTCACCCTTGACATTGTTAAAGCACTCCAAACGAGTGAACGGACAAATAAACGAAAGTGGTCACCTAAACCTGCACACACCCTCTCACCAGCCAAGGTTGGGAACACCTATCACAGCTAAATGACATATGTTATCGATGATTCAGACTGAACAACGCATTATAGCTAATCAGTCACTGGATAGCGATAAAACCGCTGATGTCATGGTGCTGTTTTCACTCTAATTATTACCAGACTTGCTTCGAGAGTTACTTCAGTTCATAATTGGATGGATTTACCATAGTTCATAACTAAATAGTTTTACAAAGTAATCAACTTTTAAAAAATCATGTCATTGATGTCATAGTGTTGAGATGAGTGCAAAAGCAAATTGAAGTACAACCTACTGATAATTGTAATATATTTTTGCAGCCTTGTTTTCCACTGGTTGAGATACAACATCAGTTGAATGTATAGTAAAGGGTAATCTACTCTTAAGGGTTAAAACAACATTAACTAGCCACCTATCCATCCACTTCACATCTACTGCTAGATGATGATAAAATACTGTTGCTCTGAGTTAATAAAAATAACGGTTTTTCCTCAAAGTTTATTTTTAATATCACCAGAATCAGCTCTAGATATTTGCAGTCTCAGCAATGAACTGAGAATTGAATAGGCAAAACTAGTGCAGTGTGCTGTCCACCTGCATGAGAGTGCACGTGTACATGCACGTGTTTAACTTTGTTTGCGTGTATGTTCGTGGTAACCCAGTTGAGAGTCCCACAGTGGGAGCCAGCTCTATCTGTCTGGTGTGCTCTAGTTCAGAGGTTAGAAGTTCACCAACACTGGGCCTATTTGTCTCCCCCAAGCCCCAAAGGCCTGTCCAACTAACCATCTGCCATAGCCTCTAACACGTCTCCAAGACCCAACCTACTACCTCAGTCCCAACGGTCTGTCCAACTAACCCTCTGACATAGCCTCTAACACGTCTCCAAGACCCAACCCACTACCTCAGTCCCAACGGTCTGTCCAACTAACCCTCTGACATAGCCTCTAACACGTCTCCAAGACCCAACCCACTACCTCAGTCCCAACAGTCTGTCCAACTAACCCTCTGACATAGCCTCTAACACGTCTCCAAGATCCAACCCACTACCTCAGTCCCAACGGTCTGTCCAACTAACCCTCTGACATAGCCTCTAACACGTCTCCAAGATCCAACCCACTACCTCAGTCCTAAAGGTCTGTCCAACTAACCCTCTGACATAGCCTCTAACACGTCTCCAAGATCCAACCCACTACCTCAGTCCCAACAATCTATCCAACTAACCCTCCGACACCGTCTTTAAGCCCAGCCTCCAAGCCCCATCCCACTACCTCAGTCCCAACAATCAATCCAACTAACCCTCCGACACAGCCTCTAAGCCCCATCCCACTACCTCAGTCCCAACAATCAATCCAACTAACCCTCCGACACAGCCTCTAAGCCCAGCCTTCAAGCCCCAACCCTCTCTACCTCAGTCCCAGCCGAATGGCTCCAGCCTCACCAACCAGGTGTAACCCACTAACCCAACCTCACTAGCCTCAACAGTATATATGTGTGTTTGCTCATGTGAATGTGTGAGAGCAACAGCCCATGTGTCCTCTCCCCATCCCTCATTGCCCCAGGCAGCCATCCAGCCAAGCTGTGTTTGATGTTTGTTGTGGAACCCGGATCCTGGCGAATCCTCTGCGCTGGGCAACCAGCCCCAGATTAGTGCATCAGCATGGAGAACAGACAAGTCAAGATTAGAGGCCCACAGTCAAGATTAGAGGCCCATATCTAACTTGTAACCGAAATGGATAGAAGCAGCAGTGGTGGATGGGAACTGAAGGGGGGTGGGGGAACTGAAGGGGGGTGGGGGGTACTGAAGGGGGTGGGGGGTTGCTGAAGGGGGCGGGGGGAACTGAAGGGGGTAACTGAAGGTGGGTGTGGGGAACTGAAGGGTGGTGGGGGGGACCTGAAAGGGTGGAGGGTAACTGAAGGGGGGTGGGGGAACTGAAGGGGGTATGGGGGAACTGGGGGGGGGGGACTGGAGGGGGGGTGGGTTGGGGGGTGGGGGAGGAGGGGGAACTGGGGGGACTGAAGGGGAGGGGTGTACTGAAGGGGGGTGGGGGGGAACTGGAGGGGTGGCTGAAAGTTTGCATGAATCCAAGGTCAACAGCTATCAGAAACCCTGCAAAGACTCTCCTTGGGATGTGTGTGCGTCATACCTCCTCCACACTGTACGTTGCAGTCTTGCCAGGAGCTGTGTGTCCAAAGGTAGAGGTGCTCTGGTGCTCTCTGCTCCTCACTGACATCATCACGTTCAGTTACGTTCAGAGACACTGTGTACTCATAGTGTATCCCATAGGTCTGGTCATGGAACAACAGCACCTAGGGGAGAGGGAGTTATGTTTAGAAACACTGGCTTGTTATGTTCAGACACAATGTCCTGATAGTGTATAGAGATGGGTTGAGAGACTGGGTCATGTTCAGAGACACAGAGTGAGTGAGTGAGGAGAGAGACATAATATATAGAGCCCCCCCCCTTCTAAATCCATAGCACCAAACCTTAGCACAACCACATTATCAGTACAATGCACAATCCAGATCCACATTACAGATGTACATTTAACCTGCCCTCTCTAGCAGAACATACAGCCTCCCCCAAGCATCCTGAAATACTTTGTAAAGGAAAGAGAGAGAGGTCCACCTCTACAAGGCAGCAATCCCAACTTTTGCCAGGACCCTGAAGGATGTCACCCTCAACCGCAGCCCCAGAACCTCAAACAGGAGCACAGAGCAACGGACACCCCGCCCAGACCAGTGAGACACCCTCCCAGACCTGCAAGACCCCCTCCCAAAGGACCTGCACTGAGAGAACCCACGCCAAGAGGACCTACACCTAGACCACAGCATCACCAGCCACAATCCAACCAGCTGAGACCCCGCCAAACAAAGCCTGGCCACACCCACAGTATATAGGCCCCCCCCAGATCAGACCTATGCAGCCCCCCCCCCCCCCCCCCCCCCCCCACAGCAAAGACCTCAACATGACAGCCACACATATGCCCAGGCCTTGAGCAGAGCAACAGGCCCAAACCCCATGAATACACCCGCCCAAGCCCCATCTTACGAACTAAGAGGTATGTATCAGATGCTCAACATGCTCTGCTCACACCTACTGTAATGGTCCGGGCCTAAACCCCTTGAAAACAACACTAGACACAATGGAACACAAAGCTTTTACTATCTCATCCTGGAATATACAAGGTCTAAGGTTATCTGCTCTTGGCCTAATGCGCAGGAACTTAGACTTCATCAAAGACATTGGAAATACAGTCATTGTCATCCTACAAGAAACATGGTATAGAGGAGACATACCCACTGGTTGCCCTCCAGTTTACAGAGAGCTGGTAGTCCCATCCACCAAACTACCAGGTGTGAAACAGGGAAGAGACTCAGGAGGTATGCTAATTCGATATAGAGCAGACCTAACCAACTATTAAATTAGTCAAAACAGGAACATTTTACATCTGGCTATAAATTAATAAGGAAATTATCTCAACACGGAAAAATGTCCTCATGTGTGCTATCTATATCCCCCCCAATAGAATCCCCATACTTTAACAATGACAGCTTCTCCATCCTAGAGGGGGAGATCAACTACTTCCAGGCCCAGGGACATGTACTAGTCTGTGGCAACCTAAATGCCAGAACTGGACAAGAACCTGACACCCTCAGCACATAGGGGGACAAACACCCACCTGGAGCTGATAGTATTTCCTCCCAAATATGCCCCCCTAGACACAACTATGACAAAACAACCAACAAAACCGGTCACAACTCCTGCAGCTCTGTAACACACTGGGTCTGTAATATAGTCATTGGCAACAAGGAGACTCCTATGGTAGGTTCACCTACAGCTCATCCCTTGGCAGTAGTACTGTAGATTACTTTATCACTGACCTCAACCCAGAGTCTCTCAAAGCGTTCAGTCAGCCCACTAACATCCCTATCACATCACAGCAAAATAACAGTCTACTTGAACAGAGCAATAATCAATCACGAGGCATCAAAGCCAAAGGAAGATTGAAGGAAAGTAGTGTTGAAACCTACCAAAAAACAATTAGGCAACAACAAATTCAATCCCTTTTAGACAACTTCCTGGATAAAACATTTCACTGTAATAATGAAGATGTAAACATGGCAGTAGAAAGCCTAAACAGTATATTTGACATTTCAGCTTCCCTATCAAATCTCAAAATTTCAAGCAGACAACCTAAGAAAATGAACAACAATAACAAATGGTTTGGTGAAGAATGCAAAACCCTAAGATAGAAATTGAGAAACCTATCTAACCAAAATAGAAACCAAGAAAACCTGAGTCTATGCCTTCACTATGGTGAATCACTAAAACAATACAGAAATACACTACAGAAGAAGGAAAAGCACATCAGAAATCAGCTCAATGTAATTGAAGAATCCATAGACCAACCACTTCTGGGGAAATTGGAACACACTAACTAAACAAACAACAACACAAAGAGTTATCTATCCAAAATGGAGATGTATGGATAAACCACTTCTCTAATCCTGTTGGCTCTATAACAAAGAGCAAACACATATACATGATCAAATACAAATCTTAGAATCAACTATTAAAGACTACCAGAACCCATTGGATTCTCCAATTACATTGAATGAACTACAGGACAATATGCAGACAATATACAGACCACACATTTCAATTGGCTATACTTAAATTCTTTAACATCATCCTCAGCTCTGGCATCTTCCCTAATATTTGGAATAACTACCGTGGGATATGCATCAACAGCAACCTTGGGGAAATCCTCTGCATTATAATTAACAGCAGACTTGTACATTTCATCAGTGAAAACAACGTACTGAGCAAATATCAAATTGGCTTTATACCAAATTACCCTACGACAGACCACGTATTCACCCTGCACACCCCCAATTGACAAACAAACAAAAAACAAAACAAAGGCAAAGTCTTGTCATGCTTTGTTGATTTCAAAAAAGCTTTTGACTCAATTTGGCATGAGGGTCTGCTATAAATTGATGGAAAGCGGTGTTGGGGGAAAACATCAGACATTATAAAATCCATGCACAAAAACAAAAGTGTGCAGTTAAAATTGGCAAAAAAATGTAACATTTCTTCCCACAGGGCCATGGGGCGAGACAGGGAAGTAGCTTGAGCCCCACCCTCTTCAACATATATATTAATGAATTGGCGAGGACACTAGAACAGTCTGCACAACCCGGCCTCACCCTACTAGAATCTGAAGTCAAATGTTTACTGTTTGCTGATGGTTTGGTGCTTCTGTCCCCAACCAAAAAGGGCCTACAGCAGCACCTAGATCTTATGCACAGTTTCTGTCAGAACTGGGCACTGACAGTAAATCTCAGTACGACAAAATTAACGGCGTTCCAAAAAAGGTCCATTTGTTAGGACCACAAATACAAATTCCATCTAGACACCTTTGCCCTACAGCACCCAAAAAACTATACATACCTCGGCCTAAACATCAGCACCACAGGTAACTTCCACAAAGCTGTGAACAATCTGAGACAAGGCAAGAAGGGCATTCTATACCATCAAAAGGAACATAACATTTCACAGGCGATCTGGCAAAAAATATTTGAATCAGTTATAGAACCCATTTCCCTGTCAGTCTATCTAGAAGATAGCGAAGGAGTCAGACGCAGGACACAGGTAAGAGTAACAAACACTGTATTTACTCAATCCAAGAACGGAACAAAAATCCAGTTACAAAACAAGGACAAAACAGGACTCGAACTCCAACACACGAAAGACAATCATGCACAAAACAGAAAGGGAAACTAGAGGGTTAAATAAGGAACATAATTATGAGATGGGAACCAGGTGTGTAAACAGACAAAACAAAAGGAAAAATGAAACATGGATCGGTAGCAGCTAGAAAGCCGGTGACGTCGACCGCCGAATGCTGCCCGAACAAGGAGAGGGAACAACTTCGGGGGAAGTCCTGACATTCCCTTTATGGTTGTGAGGTCTGGGGTCCGCTCATCAACCAAGAATTCACAAAATGGGACAAACACCAAATTGAGCCTCTGCATGCAGAATTCTGCAAAAACATCCTCTGTGTTCGTAAAACACCAAATAATGCATACAGAGAAAAATGTGGCTAATTATCAAAATCAAGAAAAGAGACAATAAATTCTACAACCACTTACAAGGAAGTGATTCCCAAACCTTCCAAAACAAAGCTACAGAGAGATTAGCCTAGAGATGAGTCCCCAAAGCAAGCTGGTCTTAGGGCTCTATTCATAAACAGACCCCACAGAGCCCCAGGACAGCAACAGAAACACAATTAGATCCAACCAAATCATTAGAAAATCAAGAGATAATTACTTGACACATTGGAAATAATTAACAAAAAACTGGAATGATATTTTGGCCCTCAACAGAGAATACACAGTGGCAGATTACATGACCACCGTGGCTGACCAAAAATGAAGGAAAGCTTTGACTATGTACAGACTCAGTGAGCATGGCCTAGCAGAGGATGTCATAGGCAGACCTGGCTCTCAAGAGAAGACAGGCTATGTGCACACTGCCCACAAAAATGAGGTGGAAACTGAGCTGCACTTCCTAACCTCCTGCCAAATGTATGACCACATTTCCCTCAGATGACAGAGACCCACAAAGAATTCCAAAACAAATCAATTTTGATAAACTCCCATATCTACCGGGTGAAATCCCACAGTGTGCCATCACAGCAGCAAGATTTGTTGCCACAAGAAAAGGGCAACCAGTGAAGAACAAACACCATTGTAAATACAATCCATTTATGTTTATTTATCTTCCCTTTTGTACTTTATCTATTTGTACATCATTATAACAGTGTACATAGCCATACTATGATGTTTGAAATGTGTCTATTCCTTTAAAACTTGTGAGTAGAAAGTTTATTGTTCATTTTTGATTGACTATTTCACTATTGTTTATTATCTATTTCACTTGCTTTGGCCAGTTCCCATGCCAGTTCATTCATTCTCTATAATCCCTGCCAGTGATGTAAAGATGTATGATCCAGTGGAGGTGGCTGAGGGGAGGTCGGCTCATAATAATGGCTGGGATAATGGAATGTCATCAAAACATGTGTTTGGTGTATTTGATACCATTCCGCTCCAGCAAATACCACGAGCCGACAGATTTACCTCTCGTTCCAGTGCTTTTCTGAAAACAAAGGAATTCTCCGGTTGGAACATTATTGATGTTTTATGTTAAAAACATCCTAACGATTGATTCCATACATAGTTTGACATGTTTCTAAAGGACTGTAATGGAACTTTTAAAGTTTTTGTCTGGACGAAGTGCCTGTGCCTCATGAAGATGGATTACTTGGCTGAACACACTAACAACAAGTGGCTATTTGGACATAAATGATGGACTTTTTGGAGCTTTATGGAACAAATCAGTCATTTATTATCGAACTGGGATTCCTGGGAGTGCCTTCTGATGAAGATCATCAAAGGTAAGTGAATATTTATGGTGTTATTTCTAACTTTGTTGACTCCAAAATGGCGGATATTCCTCTGGCTTTGGGTTCTGAGCGTCGTTCTCAGATTATGCTTTTTCCGTAAAGTTTTTTTAAAATCTGACACAGCGGTTGCATTAAGGAGAAGACTATCTTTAATTCTGTGAATAACATCTTTTATCAATGTTTATTATGAGTATTTCTGCAAAATCAACATGTTTTTAAATTTATTTTTAAATTATTATTATTATTTTAAATTTTACCCCCTTTTCCTTTTCTCCCCAATTTCAATTGTCTCATCGCTAAAACTCCCGTACGGGCTCGGGAGAAACACAACCCAACCAAGCCGAACTGCTTCTTTAACACAGCGCACATCCAACCTGGAAGCCAGCCGCACCAATGTGTCGGAGGAAACACCATGCACCTGGTGACCTGGTTAGCGTGCACTGTGCTGGTGTGCGAGGAGACAAGGATATCCCTACCGGCCAAGCCCTCCCTAACCCGGACGACACTAGGCCAATTGTGCGTCGCCCCACGGACCTCCCGGTCGCGGCCGG
This sequence comes from Oncorhynchus mykiss, assembly GCF_013265735.2. Classification (NCBI taxonomy): domain Eukaryota; kingdom Metazoa; phylum Chordata; class Actinopteri; order Salmoniformes; family Salmonidae; genus Oncorhynchus; species Oncorhynchus mykiss. The sequence continues at coordinate 84,512,297 of NC_048570.1, forward strand.
CTGCGACAGAGCCTGGGCGCGAACCCAGAGTCTGCAATGCAGTGCCCTAGACCACTGCGCCACCCGGGAGGCCCCGTCATGTGTCACCGGACATTACTGCACATAATGCGCCAATGTAAACTGAGATTTTTGCATATAAATATTTATTTATTTATTTATTTTTTATTTAACCTTTATTTAACCAGGTAGGCAAGTTGAGAACAAGTTCTCATTTACAATTGCGACCTGGCCAAGATAAAGCAGAGCAGTTCGACACATACAATGACACAGATGGAGTAAAACAAACATACAGTCAATAATACAGTATAAACAAGTCTAAATACGATGTGAGCAAATTAGGTGAGATAAGGGAGGTAAAGGCAAAAAAGGCCATGGTGGCAAAGTAAATACAATATAGCAAGTAAGACACTGGAATGGTAGATTTGCAATGGAAGAATGTGCAAAGTGCAAAGTAGAAATAAAAATAATGGGGGGCAAAGGAGCAAAATAAATAAATTAATTAAATACAGTAGGGAAAGAGGTAGTTGTTTGGGCTAAATTATAGGTGGGCTATGTACAGGTGCAGTAATCTGTGAGCTGCTCTGACAGTTGGTGCTTAAAGCTAGTGAGGGAGATAAGTGTTTCCAGTTTCAGAGATTTTTGTAGTTCGTTCCAGTCATTGGCAGCAGAGAACTGGAAGGAGAGGCGGCCAAAGAAATAATTGGTTTTGGGGGTGACTAGAGAGATATACCTGCTGGAGCGTGTGCTACCGGTGGGAGATGCTATGATGACCAGCGAGCTGAGATAAGGGGGGACTTTACCTAGCAGGGTCTTGTAGATGACATGGAGCCAGTGGGTTTGGCGACGAGTATGAAGCGAGGGCCAGCCAACGAGAGCGTACAGGTCGCAATGGTGGGTAGTATATGGGGCTTTGGTGGCACTGTGATAGACTGCATCCAATTTGTTGAGTAGGGTATTGGAGGCTATTTTGTAAATGACATCGCCAAAGTCGAGGATTGGTAGGATGGTCAGTTTTACAAGGGTATGTTTGGCAGCATGAGTGAAGGATGCTTTGTTGCAAAATAGGAAGCCAATTCTAGATTTAACTTTGGATTGGAGATGTTTGATATGGGTCTGGAAGGAGAGTTTACAGTCTAACCAGACACCTAAGTATTTGTAGTTGTCCACATATTTTAAGTCAGAGCCGTCCAGAGTAGTGATGTTGGACAGGCGGGTAGGTGCAGGTAGCGATCGGTTGAAGAGCATGCATTTAGTTTTACTTGTATTTAAGAGCAATTGGAGGCCACGGAAGGAGAGTTGTATGGCATTGAAGCTTGCCTGGAGGGTTGTTAACACAGTGTCCAAAGAAGGGCAAGAAGTATACAGAATGGTGTCGTCTGCGTAGAGGTGGATCAGAGACTCACCAGCAGCAAGAGCGACCTCATTGATGTATACAGAGAAGAGAGTCGGTCCAAGAATTGAACCCTGTGGCAAATTTCAGCTTGAAAAAGCTAGCCTTGGCTTTTCTAACTGCCTGTGTATAATGGTTTCTAGCTTCCCTGAACAGCTGCATATCACGGGGGCTGTTCGATGCTAATGCAGAACGCCATAGGATGTTTTTGTGTTGGTTAAGGGCAGTCAGGTCTGGGGAGAACCAAGGGCTATATCTGTTCCTAAATTTCTTGAATGGGGCATGTTTATTTAAGATGGTTAGGAAGGCATTTAAAAAAAATATCCAGGCATCCTCTACTGACGGGATGAGATCAATATCCTTCCAGGATACCCCGGCCAGGTCGATTAGAAAGGCCTGCTCGCTGAAGTGTTTCAGGGAGCGTTTTACAGTGATGAGTGGAGGTCGTTTGACCGCTGACCCATTACGGATGCAGGCAATGAGGCAGTGATCGCTGAGATCTTGGTTGAAAACAGCAGAGGTGTATTTAGAGGGCAAGTTGGTTAGGATGATATCTATGAGGGTGCCCGTGTTTAAGGCTTTGGGGAGGTACCTGGTAGGTTCATTGATAATTTGTGTGAGGTTGAGGGCATCAAGTTTAGATTGTAGGATGGCTGGGGTGTTAAGCATGTTCCAGTTTAGGTCGCCTAGCAGCACAAGCTCTGAAGATAGATGGGGGGCAATCAGTTCACATATGGTGTCCAGAGCACAGCTGGGGGCAGAGGGTGGTCTATAGCAGGCGGCAACGGTGAGAGACTTGTTTTTAGAGAGGTGGATTTTTAAAAGTAGAAGTTCAAATTGTTTGGGTACAGACCTGGATAGTAGGACAGAACTCTGCAGGCTATCTTTGCAGTAGATTGCAACACCGCCCCCTTTGGCAGTTCTATCTTGTCTGAAAATGTTGTAGTTTGGAATTAAAATGTCTGAATTTTTGGTGGTCTTCCTAAGCCAGGATTCAGACACAGCTAGAACATCCGGGTTGGCAGAGTGTGCTAAAGCAGTGAATAGAACAAACTTAGGGAGGAGGCTTCTAATGTTAACATGCATGAAACCAAGGCTATTACGGTTACCGAAGTCGTCAAAAGAGAGCGCCTGGGGAATAGGAGTGGAGCTAGGCACTGCAGGGCCTGGATTCACTTCTACATCGCCAGAGGAACAGAGTAGAAGTAGAATAAGGGTGCGGCTAAAAGCAATAAGAATTGGTCGTCTAGAACGTCTGGAACAGAGAGTAAAAGGAGGTTTCTGGGGGCGATAAAATAGCATCAAGGTATAATGTACAGACAAAGGTAAGGTAGGATGTGAATACAGTGGAGGTAAACCTAGGTATTGAGTGATGAAGAGAGAGATATTGTCTCTAGAAACATCATTGAAACCAGGAGATGTCATTGCATGTGTGGGTGGTGGAACTAATAGGTTGGATAAGGTATAATGAGCAGGACTAGAGGCTCTACAGTGAAATAAGCCAATAAACACTAACCAGAACAGCAATGGACAAGGCATATTAACATTAAGGAGAGGCATGCTTAGTCGAGTGATCAAAAGGGTCCAGTGAGTGGAGAGGTTGGTTGGGGGTCACGGCGATTTAGACAGCTAAATCGGTAGCAAGCTAGCATAGGATGGAGGTCAGTTATTAGCCACCTCTTGCGTTCCGTCAGTAGATTAGTGGGTTTCCGTGTGGTAGAGGGGATTAATCCAAATCACACAACAACAACAAAAATAAAAACAATAGATATAGTTATAGAGGCCCAAGAAGAAAAATAAATAAATACAAATAAAATAAAATTGTCCGATTGTCTATTCAGATAGCAGCCGATAAGACAGCCAACGGCTAGCAGGCCGCAGATGGGCGCCCAGGCAACGTCGCGCCGGAGGAGCCAGCCGGACAACTCCCTCGGGTAGACAACGTCGGCAGTCCAGCTGTGAAGGCCCGGTGGGGCTCCGCGTAGGCAGCAAAACGGGTCCGGATAGGTGACTGCAGCCCAGGAGTGATTGATGGAACTCTTCAGCTGGCTAGCTCCGGAACAATTGATGTTAGCTCCGGAATCGACGAAAGCCGATAGTCACACGGATAGCAGCTAGCTAGCTGTGAGATCCAGGTATGAATGTCCAGAGCCAGCGGCCGAAATCCAAGGACATGGAGAGAAAAATTGGTCCGGTATGTTCCGTTCCGAGCCGCGCTGCGCTGCACCGCGCCGTACAAAACTGCCGATAGATTCTCGAGCCAAAGGACAGCCGATGACCACAAACCGTGGTTAGCTGAGTACTAACGATTAGCCAGTAAAGAAGCTAACTAGCTTCTGAACCAGCTTCTGATTAGCTTCTGGAACAGCTCCTGGCTAGCTCCCGGCTAGCTCCCGGCTAGCATCTGGCTAGTTTTCTGGCTAGCCTCTTGGAGGATTACAGATCTGAGGTAAATAATACTTTTTTATATAAATCTAAATTGGTGAAGCGGATTGCAGGAGAGTGTTCTGAAGATGAGTTTATGGAAAATTAAAAATGTATGTGAAAAAAAAAGTTATATATATATATATATACGGGACACGACAGGACGAGGACAAAAAGACGTCTGAACTGCTATGCCATCTTAGATCGATGCCATCTTAGATAAATATGCACATTATCGAACAAAACATACATGTATTGTGTAACATGATGTCCTATGAGTGTCATCTGATGAAGATCATCAAAGGTTAGTGATTCTTTTTATCTATATTTCTGCTTTTTGTGACTCTATCTTTGGCTATGTTTGGCTGAATAAATGGCTTTGTGTTTTTTGGACTTGGCTATGACCTAACATAATCATATGTTGTGATTTCGCTGTAAAGCATTTTTTAAATCGGACAGGATGGGTTGATTAACGAGATGTTTATCTTTCAATTGCTGTATTGGACTTGTTAATGTGTGAAAGTTACCTATTTCAAAAAAATATATTTTTGAATTTCGCGCACTTCCTTTTCAGCGGAATGTTGTCGAGGGGCTCCGCTAGCCCTAGAAATGTTAAGGTTTAAAAGGGCATCTGAAGTTTGAACATTTCCACTTTGATATTTCAGACTTGATTTTCCCTTAGCAAAAATGTATCAATCCCTACAAATGTTTTTATATAATCCACATAATAACTGACATTTCCTGTTGCTGCAGGATTATTTCCCTACTGTAGCACACTGGCTCTAATTAAGATACTACATCTGTATCACATGATGCCTCCAGAGGGCCATTTGGGGAGGCAGGTAGCCTAGTAGTTAAAGCGTTCCCTGGTAGGCTGTCATTGTAAATAAGAATGTGTTCTTAACTGACTTGCCTAGTTAAATAAAGATTACATTTAAACTAACAACAACTTTCTCCCTTTGAAGCCCAATTTCCATGCTCTTTATCTGTCCCTCTCTGATCTCTGTCATCATGTGGAGTAGACTGAGGAGGTTAAATGCATCAGCTCAACATGCATTCGCATGATAGGGATACACACACACACACACACACACACACACACACACACACACACACACACACACACACACACACACACACACACACACAATCTCTCTCTACATGATAGGTTTACCATGAGGTACAGCGGGGTCTTGGTGGGTCCCTTGGCGGACATTTTCTCCCAGAGTCCTCTCCGGACGTAGCGCACTGTAGTGCCGGCCAGCTGGAACTCTCCAGGAAGCTCGATCTTCCAGTCGCTGTTGATGGACCTCTTGGTAGAGTCTTTCATTGCTGGAACAAGCAGGATGTAGAATTAATTTAAGAGGAAGTTCAGGACAACTTGATGTTAGATGGTTCCCTATCACTTGCCCCTATCACTTCCATTGAAAGTAAGCATACCACAGTCTCCACCAACATGCCTAGACCTGTAAACGCAGGGTTCAATTCCCACTCTGACTGTTCCCTTAAATCACTACCTTTATACAAACCCATAATTCAAACCATGTCTCTAACCTAAAATATGTATATTTTTAATTTTAAGAGGAGCAAACAAACAATTAAAATGTAGCAGGCAGGCAAAGTGAACATACACTTCTCTTCACTTCTCTGAAAATGACTTTTGATGCCCAAATTGGCTGCTTTCGAAATAGCCGACCCCGGTCAGTGAGGTTTTACTTCTCGCAGTGCCTGAACCACAGGAAAGCAGCACAGCATCAGAGACCCAGTCGGTTCCAACTAAGAGAGTGTCCCTTGATGTGGAGACTGTGGAGGTTGTGAAGTCCAGCAAACAGACTACCTCACCGCATGTCCACAGTTATCCCCTGTGGACATGCGGTGCTTGACTTAAGGTTGTTGGGTAATGCATTAGAAAGAGAGCGAGGGTGGAGAGAGAGCGAGAAAATAAAGAGAGAGAGAATAAAGAGCGAAACAGAGAGACTGTTGGGGTGTACTGTAAGACATTCCATAAGAATTGAATGTTTGAGCCAGGTTTTTCCAAATGCATGTTGTTTTAATTATTCTTTTGGAAGGACTTGACGACCAGAGAGAGCTCCAGAGAAATAAAAACACCTTGCACAGTGAATGGACTCTTTCTAAACACGTTTGTTTTACTGCATGTCTATGAACTTACAGATTTAGATGGAATTGAAAATAATTTAAACACTTTACTATAAAACTGCCCAGAAACATAATATTAACTATATACAAAAAAACTACTTCAGATCTTTAAAATGCATTAGAATATTATCATCACTGTTCCATGGTCATCATCAGAATATTAGCATCACTGTTCCATGGTCATCATCAGAATATTAGCATCAGTGTTCCATGGTCATCATTAGAATATTAGCATCAGTGTTCCATGGTCATCATCAGAATATTAGCATCACTGTTCCATGGTCATCATTAGACTATTAGCATCACTGTCACATGGTCATCATTAGAATATTAGCATCACTGTCTCATGGTCATCGTTAGAATATTAGCATCACTGTTCCATGGTCATCATCAGAATATTAGCATCACTGTTCCATGGTCATCATTAGAATATTAGCATCACTGTTTTATGGTCATCGTTACAATATTAGCATCACTGTTCCATGGTCATCATCAGAATATTAGCATCACTGTTTCATGGTCATCATTAGAATATTAGCATCACTGTTCTATGGTCATCATTAGAATATTAGCATCACTGTTCTATGGTCATCATTAGAATATTAGCATCACTGTCACATGGTCATCATTAGAATATTAGCATCACTGTTTTATGGTCATCGTTACAATATTAGCATCACTGTTCTATGGTCATCATCAGAATATTAGCATCACTGTTCCATCGTCATCATTAGACTATTAGCATCACTGTCACATGGTCATCATTAGAATATTAGCATCACTGTCTCAAGGTCATCGTTAGAATATTAGCATCACTGTTCCATGGTAATCATTAGGATATTAGCATCACTGTTCCATGGTCATCATTAGACTATTAGCATCACTGTCACATGGTCATCATTAGAATATTAGCATCACTGTTTTATGGTCATCGTTACAATATTAGCATCACTGTTCTATGGTCATCATCAGATTATTAGCATCACTGTTCCATGGTCATCATTAGAATATTAGCATCACTGTCTCAAGGTCATCGTTAGAATATTAGCATCACTGTTCCATGTTAATCATTAGGATATTAGCATCACTGTTCCATGGTAATCATTAGGATATTAGCATCACTGTTCCATGGTCATCATTACAGCTAATCAAATGGCTACCCAGACTATTTGCATTGCCCCCCTTCTATGCTACAGCTACTCTCTGTTATTATCTATGCATATTCACTTTAATAACTCTTCCTACATCCTAAACTGACCCAAGATCAGCGACTTGGGGAAACTTTATCATATAAAACGTGGTGGAGACATACCTCACACTGTACAAAAGGAAGTAGTGTTGGAGTGTTTCTTTAGATCACCAGATGTGTTTTCAAAGTGAGTGGCTAGCCTTTCAGTCTCTCCTCCCTCCCTTCCCTCTGTCCCTCCCTACTTCCCTTCCTCTCTTCCCCATCCCTCTTCTCCCTCCATCCCTCTTCTCCCTCCATCCCTCAACTCCCTCCTATCACTAGAGAGGATCCCAGCCTGTCCTATCATTGCACACAGAACTAGATGTCTCCCGTCCCCAGTGTGCCCTTCCTGTTGACAAAGCACTTAACAGTTAGAAAAATGTTTAATAGCTGTTGTCAGAACACTCAAAAGGAAACTGCAAGAGTGAAGTGTTCAAACACTTTACAAGCGGCTGACAAATGAGTGTGTTTATCGGCTTTCAAATTTCCCTGCAGAGTCGACAGAGAACAAAACATGCTAGACAGTGCAGAATGTTTTAGCACTGGCTTAAGACTGTATGGGGCAGCCAAACTCAACTGGCAGAACAACAACATAGCATTTACAGTAGTCATATACAAGTCAATCAATAATTTTTTAAAACAGCTTTCAAAAATGACCCGGGCGCCACGGCCTCCACCTCTACTAGTGCCCCGTCTAATCCAATCACGTGGTTAAATGCAAGAGCCCATGGCTTACCCAATCACATCAATGCAAATATCCTCTACAACACCTCAGAACAAGCAGGCAGGCAGAAAGAAACATAAATATTTCACTGAGGTTCAACTGTTAATATCACAGATAGAAGGAGCTTAGTTACCAGTATCCTTGTTAATATGGCTTGTTAAACAAAAAAATTGTTGACGGCGAGTGGACGGAAAATACATTCTCCCCACAACCAGAACAAAACAAATGTGCCTGATATGCAGCGAGTCCGAAGCCCTCGTGAAAAGTGGCTATGTTAAGCTTCATTACACCAAGCATAGTAAAATAGATCAGACTTATCCTCTGAACACGGAGGTGAGAACAAACAAGATTAAACAACTCAAATCCCAATATGAGACAAAAAGTCCATGTCAATTTCCTGAAAGCCCAACAACGTGCAACAGAGCGTTCACTGAGGATAGCTTGAGTTTAGGGAAAACACTGACGCTGAGATGGTAAAAGAACGCATGTGTGAAGTTGCTGACACCTTGTTTGCAGGTAAACAATAAAGATTACCGGTACCCCCCGTATATAGCCTTGTTATTGTTATGTTATTGTGTTACTTTTATTTTTTACTTCAGTTCATTTGGTAAATATTTGATTAACTCTTCTTGAACTGCACTGTTGGTTAAGTGCGTGTAAGTAACCATTTCATGGTAAGGTCTACACTTGTATTCGGCATGACAAATAAAGTTTGATTTGATTCCACAGCAATGAGGATAAATTAAATATTAGCTGAAGATTTGACTTCACAACTTGATGAGGTCATTCAGAATGCACCAAGCATTTAATTGGCTGTGGATGATTCAACAGATAACACTGATAATGCCCTGCTTCTGTTGTTTGTCAGATTTTATTATGAAACAAAGACGTAATTCTGGGATGAGCTGTTGGGCTTAACACATTTAGAAGCAGATACACAGGGAGATAATGTCAAAAGGATGCTGACCAAAAGGGGGAGAGATCTGAAGTCAGTGGTCTCCATCACCACAGATGGAGCTCCAGCCATGACAGGAAGAGGAGGGGACTGGTTACACGTTTAAAAGAGGACCACCCTGTCCTGACATCAAATCATCCATCAGTCTGTCCTGTGTGCCAGTCTGGGAAAATAGTATTCTGAGGTCATGACAACGATGATGAAACTGATCAAGAACACCGCCTGCTACGAGGCTTTCTGACAGAGGCTAATGCCAGCTTTGATGACTTACTACTGCACAATGTCAGATGGCTCAGTGAAGGCGGGGTTTTGGAACCTTTCTGGGCCATTCAGGAGGAAATCAAAGCTTTCTTATCAGAGCAAAAGAGTGACAAGGCAACTCAGTTTTCTGATGACGAGAAGAGGGAAACAGTAGCATTTTTGACAGACATGACATCACACCTCAATCAACTGAATGTTAAGCTGCAGGACAACACAGTGTGACAGACATGACATCACACCTCAATCAACTGAATGTTAAGCTGCAGGACAACACAGTGTGACAGACATGACATCACACCTCAATCAACTGAATGTTAAGCTGCAGGACAACACAGTGTGACAGACATGACATCACACCTCAATCAACTGAATGTTAAGCTGCAGGACAACACAGTGTGACAGACATGACATCACACCTCAATCAACTGAATGTTAAGCTGCAGGGACAGGACAACACAGTGTGACAGACATGACATCACACCTCAATCAACTGAATGTTAAGCTGCAGGGACAGGACAACACAGTGTGTGATATGATAGCAGCAGTCTGGGCTTTCCAGAAGAAGTTGGAGCTTTTCAAGAATGATCTCCAGGGAGAACGTGTCCACTTCTCCAGTCTTCTGGTACAAACGCAGGGAGACAAAGATGTTCCCAACCGTGTCGATTTCATCCAGAATCTGATGAAGAACCTCAAAGCTAGCTTTGATGACTTTATTATATTTGTATTTTACCTTTATTTAACTCTGCCAGTCAGTTAAGAACAAATTCTCATTTAAAATGACGGCCTACCAAAAGGCAAAAGGCCTCCTGCAGGGACGGGGGCCTGGGATTTCACTGTTGGAAGAGAATCGCTTGCTGGTCATCCAGAACCATCTTAGTCACAAAATGTTGTCAGAGGAAGCTAAACAGCTCTTCAGACGGGTAGAAGTTGTCAAAGGAAGCTAAACAGATCTTCAGACCGGTAGAAGTTGTCAGAGGAAGCTAAACAGATCTTCAGACGGGTAGATGTTGTCAGAGGAAGCTAAACAGCTCTTCAGACGGGTAGAAGTTGTCAGAGGAAACTAAACAGATCTTCAGACGGGTAGATGTTGTCAGAGGAAGCTAAACAGATCTTCAGACCGGTAGAAGTTGTCAGAGGAAGCTAAACAGCTCTTCAGACGGGTAGAAGTTGTCAGAGGAAGCTAAACAGATCTTCAGACGGGTAGATGTTGTCAGAGGAAGCTAAACAGATCTTCAGACGGGTAGATGTTGTCAGAGGAAGCTAAACAGATCTTCAGACGGGTAGATGTTGTCAGAGGAAGCAAAACAGATCTTCAGACGGGTAGATGTTGTCAGAGGAAGCTAAACAGCTCTTCAGACGGGTAGAAGTTGCATCACTGCAAATGGAGTTGATTGAGCTACAAGAAAATGTGTCTTTGTGACCCTGTCTTACATTCTGGGGAAAGATGGAAAGATGGTGCCTGCAGCTGATGTCCCTGTTCACAAGAAACTAGCACTAGACATCCTGCCCATGTTTGGCTCCACATACAGCTGTGAATCAGCCTTCTCCACAATGAACTTTATTCAAAACAAATATCGCTCCAGGCTCACCAATGGACACCTGCACCAGTGTCTCAAGAGTTGCTCTCACACCATTTGTGTCAAAGTTCAAAGCATTTTAAAGAGACAGAAAGTGTCATTTCTCTCATTGATGCAAGGTCCACAGTGACTTATACATTAATATTGCATGGCCCACAGTGACTTGTACATTAATATTGCATGACCCACAGTGACTTATACATTAATATTGCATGACCCACAGTGACTTATACATTAATATGGCATGGCCCACAGTGACTTATACATTAATATGGCATGGCCCACAGTGACTTATACATTAATATTGCATGACCCACAGTGACTTATACATTAATATGGCATGGCCCACAGTGACTTGTACATTAATATTGCATGGCCCACATAGACTGCTGTTGTGCTCACTGTGTGAAGAGTTTTGAAAAAGTGACCTAAGTATTGAGAAATGGGTCCTAGCGAATGTAAAAAAAAAACTGCAATGTATTTACCAGTGTTCTGAAAACATTTGATATAACAACATGGTTTGTTACTATGCTGAACCACAACGCCGATAAATGACCATATCCATCCGGACCTTTGCCACCTAGGACATTTGTATCACTGGACCGTTTCAGATAGTAGTTGAGTACCCTGCTTTAGGGAATACAAGTTCACATCATTAGACAGATAATATGAACTTGTGCGGTTGTCTATAAAAGGGGTTCCCAAACTGTTTTCATCCAGGCCCCCTTTCCAGCATTAGGGAATATCCCACTCCCCCACTGCACAACCCTATTTCTATGGGTACAAGCACCGAAATGAAACAAACGTTCCACAACCGTCTTGTAGGCGAAGAGAGAATTTTGCAGGTTTAAAGGTTATTTCCTGCAATTCAACACATCTTGCATCATCATTTCCTCTTGTCATGTTAGTCATTGTATACCTTAGATATCTATTTATAACTTGGCAGAAATGTCCAGATCAACTAGCCCATGTCAGCTAATGTTTTTTAGCCCATAGATTTTGTAGTAATGTTGTAATGTTTGAGGTACTCAAATATAACATGAATACACATTAGAGTTTCAAGAATGTATAGAATAATGTATAGAATTGCACGAAAATTAGCTTTAAAACTGCTAAATGTTCTCTGCACCCCATAACAAGTGTGTGTGTGTGTGTGTGTGTGTGTGTGTGTGTGTGTGTGTGTGTGTGTGTGTGTGTGTGTGTGTGTGTGTGTGTGTGTGTTTGTGTGTGTGTGTGTGTGTGTGTGTGTGTGTGTCTTACCCAGAAAGCTGTGTGAGGGCTTGTCCTCCACAACTTTGATTCTCCTAGCACCAACGGGGATGACAGCAGCCTCGATGTAACCTGTAGAAACACAAGAGAGTGAGGTGGATGGAGCCACACCCAGACCCACATCAGGGGTGAGGAGAGGACGAGAGGTGAGGGGGGATGAGAGGAGGTGAGGAGAGGTGAGGGGAAGGGGTAGTACAGACAGGGTTGGGCTGGGCTGGTTCTTTATCCAAGCTGTTAATTTGGAAAGGGTTGAAATTATTTTTCTGTGTGAAAGGCAAGGAGGAGGACAATGAAGGAGGTAGAAAGAGAGAGGGTCTACATCCCAAATGACACCCTGTTCCTTACACATGGGCCCTGTTCAAAAGTAGTGCACTAGACTCTGGTCAAAGGTAGTGCACTATGAAGGGAATAGGGTATCGTTTGGGACACAGTTAGGGGTGTAACGGTCATAGTAGCAGTGATCTAACTCAATACCGGTGAACAGAAAGAGGTAGAGCCTCTCTCTCTCGACCTTCTGTCTCTGTGTGCTGGAGCATCACACGGAGCCTGGGTTTGAAAGGAAGGATTCAACCAGAGACAGATAGGTAGGTTGTGACCCAGATGTCACCATATTCCCTATATAGTGTGATATTTGAGACTAGAGCTCAATGAGCCCTGTATCAAAAGCATTACACTATATGGGGAATACAGTGGCATTTGGGATTCACACATTGAGATGTACGGCTCTGAATTCAACAGGTGTCATATAAGAGACCAGGAAGTATATGTGAGCGAAATGATCCAATCATTTTGTGGATCCCACTGCATATACTTCCGCTTTATGACATCACTTTTGAATCATTCATTTGATTCTAGCACAGAGATCCTATGAAATGTTCTATGGATTCCAGCCTCAACCCGACTGGGAGAGAAATCTCTGATTAGACCCTTGCCAGCCCTTCCCTCCTCACAGACATGCATCCAAGCACCCACTAGTGTTTGGGCAGTAGTGATGATACAAAGCAGCTCGTTGGTTCCCAGGCCCTCGGGTGACTGACTGTGGTCCCACTGTTATATCTGAGGCTTACACACAAATGTGTCAAAGAAGGAAACAAAAAATAGAGTGGAGAGAGATATGAAAGACCCACAGTGAGAGAGAGAAAGGGAGGGAGGGAGGGAGGGAGAGAGAGAGAGTGGGAGGGAGAAAAGGAAGAACAGAGAGAAAGAGATACATTAGCGAATAAGAGAGAGAGAAAGGGAGGGAGGGAGGGAGGGAGTGGGAGGGAGAAGAGGAAGAACAGAGAGAAAGAGATACATCAGCGAATAAGAGAGAGAGAACAAAAGAGGGATATATAAAGAGGGGAGGAGAGGGTCTTCCATAATGTAGATAATTGCAATAGGAGGAACCCCCAACAAAATGGCACAGGTTGGGGTTTTGACCCCTGTGTAATGGGACTGTTAAGCTCTGTGGAGTCAAGAGAGACCAGGGGTGCATCCTAAATGGCACCCTATTCCCTATCTAGTGCACTACTTTTGACCAAGACCCATAGTGCCTGTAGTGCACTACATAGATAATAGGGTGCTGTTTGAGATGCAGTCCTTCTCTCTACAATAGATCCCAAAGCACAGTATCTATACAACCGTTTCTGAGAAAATAAAAGCTTATTCTTTCAAACTTTCACCATATATGCCTGTTTATTGTCCCAATTGTTTTTGTTTAGTTTTTTAGTGTTACCAGACTGAGTTTGATTTATTCCTGTATCTCAAGGGGCCACATCCTAACCTGAGATCCACACGTAACAAACTTGACATCAATGCATGATTGACACCAAACTCAAGAGTTTCACACAGGTCTTACATTACAATCAAGTCCCCTCGGCCTAGTTGAGCTGCTTTGTTCTTCTTTACTGCCCCCCCACTATGTACAGACTCCCTGTGTGTACTCACCGTAGTGCCGCCCTACAGGGCTGGATCTGCAATTACCACAACCATGCTATTATCTCTTTACACAGCACACAGGAACAAGTCACCAGTAAGAAGTGTCCCAACCTTGACACTGATCTAAGATCAGTTTAGCTTTCTCCCCCTCTAATGGTTAAGGTTAGGATTGGGGGGAGTCTAAACTGATCCTAGATCTGTGCCTACGGGCAATTTTTACCAAGAGCACCCCTTCACACAGTCAACAGGAAAACACCACAAACCACACACCCAGAAACGCTGTGAACAACAACACCCCATCGCTAAGGCCCAGAGTATTTTCTGGTCTGGTCACATGGAATGGAAAAAACTCCAGGCCCTACCCATCACCAACACCACAGGGTTACGTTGATTGCCATTCTGTATGTAGTTACTGTATACTCACCATTACACACACAGACACACACACACTGTTCATTTACAGCCATTACTCTGGGAATGACAAGACAGGCCCTTTGCAGGCCAGACCTTAGAAACCCCAACCCATCCTCCTCTGGGCTCTCCTGGGATTAACAATATGACGTTCAAGATTTTCAATATGTTTCTTAATCATTTTCGCCATTGGAATATTGTTGTTGTTCTCCCACAACCCAGGTGGATGAGGAAGTACCACGAGGTATCCCAGTGTGTTCATCAGGAGGAGGGCTGGGAAGCCAAACCATGCAGAGCTGTTGGGATCCACAGTGTGTGTGTGTGTGTGTGTGTGTGTGTGTGTGTGTGTGTGTGTGTGTGTGTGTGTGTGGACCATCTGCATTTTGACTATTGATCCCAGGAGAAGCCAAGGAGGTTTGGATCTCCCATCTACCGACGTGTACACTCCAGTCAGGGCAGGACGCACACACACACACACGCACGCACTGCACACACACACACACACAGAGCAGGCATCTTACATGAGAAACACTTGGGGACAGCCCTTGGTTTAGCCATCACACAGGTAGAAACCCTCTTACAGTGGCTAGAGGAGACTGGGGGTAGAGGAGAGGAGGGGGTAGGAGAGGAGGGGAGGGGGTAGGAGAGGAGAGGAGGGGAGGGGGAGCAGAGGAGAGGAGAGGAGAGGAGAGAAGGGGGCGGAGGCAGGTGGAATGGCTTTAGCAAATTTAATGAATTGGGTAAAAGGCGTTCATAATCCTGTCATACAAATGCACGCATGCACACACACTGTACACACACTGTACACACTGTACACACTGTACACACCCAGTAAACACTGTACACACACACACACACACACACACACTATACACACAGTACACACACACAGTACATACACACACACACACTGTACATACCCTCTTCCTTGCTCTCGTCTTCATTCTCACTTTCTCTCCATCTCTCAATCACACACACACACACACACACACACACACACACACACACACACACACACACACACACACACACACACACACACACACACACACACACACACACACACACACACACACACACACACGCTTGTTCACACTGCCATTACAGTGTGTCAGAGTTGTGTGTGAACGGCCAATGTTATCTTAAGGTTAGAATAAAAATTCCTGCTTTTGTCCAGAATGAATGATCATAGTGTTGTAGATATGTGGTAGTAGAGTAGTGGCCTGAGGACACCCACTTAATGTGTTGTGAAAAGTGTTATGTAATGTCATGTAATAATTTTATTGCATATCTCTGCCTTAATGCTGCTGAATCCCAGGAAGAGTAGCTGCTGCCTTGACAGGAACTAATGGGGATCCTAAATAAACCCCAGGGAGAGTAGCTGCTGCCTTGACAGGAACTAATGGGGATCTATAATAAACCCCAGGAAGAGTAGCTGCTGCCTTGACAGGAACTAATGGGGATCCATAATAAACCCCAGGAAGAGTAGCTGCTGTCTTGACAGGAACTAATGGGGATCCATAATAAACCCCAGGAAGAGTAGCTGCTGTCTTGACAGGAACTAATGGGGATCCATAATAAACCCCAGGAAGAGTAGCTGCTGTCTTGACAGGAACTAATGGGGATCCATAATAAACCCCAGGAAGAGTAGCTGCTGTCTTGACAGGAACTAATGGGGATCCTTAATAAACCCCAGGAAGAGTAGCTGGTGCCTTGACATGAACTAATGGGGATCCATAATAAACCCCAGGAAGAGTAGCTGGTACCTTGGCAAGTACTAATGGGGATCCTTAATAAACCCCAGGAAGAGTAGCTGCTGTCTTGACCAGAACTTGTCACGACCTTAGAGATCCCTATTATTCTCTATGGTTGATTAGGTCAGGGTGTGACTCGGGTGGGAAAGTCTATGTTTTCTATTTCTTTGTTTTTGGCCGAGTGCCCTCAAGCGGAGCGGGGTCTGCGTCCCTCACCGGAGCCCCCACTTAGAGTAGATGCCCACCCGGACCCTCCCCTATAGGTTCAGGTTTGCGGCCGGAGTCCGCACCTTTGGGGGGGGGGAGGTGGGGGGGGGGTCCTGTCACACCCTGACCTTAGAGATCCCTATTATTCTCTATGGTTGGTTAGGTCAGGGTGTGACTCGGGTGGGAAAGTCTATGTTTTCTATTTCTTTGTTTTTGGCCGAGTGTGGTTCCCAATCAGAGGCAGCTGTCTATCGTTGTCTCTGATTGGGGATCATATATAAGTTGTCATTTTCCTTTTGGGTTTTGTGGGATCTTGTTTTCTGTTTAGTGTCTGTACCTGACAGAACTGTGCGCTTTCGTTTTCACTTTGGTTATTTTGTTTGAGTGTTTAAAAAAATACAAAATAATGAACACTTTCCACGCTGCGCTTTGGTCCACTCCTTTCGACGAGAGCCGTTACAGGAACTAATGGGGATCCATAATAAACCCCAGGAAGAGTAGCTGGTGTCTTGGCGGGAACTAATGGGGATCCATAATAAACCCCAGGAAGAGTAGCTGTTGTCTTGGCGGGAACTAATGTGGATCCATAATAAACCCCAGGAAGAGTAGCTGGTGTCTTGGCGTGAACTAATGGGGATCCATAATAAACCCCAGGAAGAGTAGCTGGTGTCTTGGCGGGAACTAATGGGCATCCATAATAAACCCCAGGAAGAGTAGCTGGTGTCTTGGCGGGAACTAATGGGGATCCATAATAAACCCCAGGAAGAGTAGCTGGTGTCTTGGCGGGAACTAATGGGGATCCATAATAAACCCCAGGAAGAGTAGCTGGTGTCTTGGCGGGAACTAATGGGGATCCATAATAAACCCCAGGAAGAGTAGCTGGTGCCTTGGCAGGAACTAATGGGGATCCATAATAAACCCCAGGAAGAGTAGCTGGTGTCTTGGCGGGAACTAATGGGGATCCATAATAAACCCCAGGAAGAGTAGCTGGTGTCTTGGCGGGAACTAATGGGGATCCATAATAAACACCAGGAAGAGTAGCTGGTGTCTTGGCAGGAACTAATGGGGATCCATAATAAACCCCAGGAAGAGTAGCTGCTGTCTTGACAGGAACTAATGGGGATCCATAATAAACCCCAGGAAGAGTAGCTGCTGTCTTGACAGGAACTAATGGGGATCCTTAATAAACCCCAGGAAGAGTAGCTGCTGTCTTGACCAGAACTTGTCACGCCCTGACCTTAGAGATCCCTATTATTCTCTATGGTTGATTAGGTCAGGGTGTGACTCGGGTGGGAAAGTCTATGTTTTCTATTTCTTTGTTTTTGGCCGAGTGCCCTCAAGCGGAGCGGGGTCTGCGTCCCTCACCGGAGCCCCCACCTAGAGTAGATGCCCACCCGGACCCTCCCCTATAGGTTCAGGTTTGCGGCCGGAGTCCGCACCTTTGGGGGGGGGGGGGGTGGGGGGGGGGGGGGGGGGGGGGTACTGTCACACCCTAACCTTAGAGATCCCTATTATTCTCTATGGTTGGTTAGGTCAGGGTGTGACTCGGGTGGGAAAGTCTATGTTTTCTATTTCTTTGTTTTTGGCCGAGTGTGGTTCCCAATCAGAGGCAGCTGTCTATCGTTGTCTCTGATTGGGGATCATATATAAGTTGTCATTTTCCTTTTGGGTTTTGTGGGATCTTGTTTTCTGTTTAGTGTCTGTACCTGACAGAACTGTGCGCTTTCGTTTTCACTTTGGTTATTTTGTTTGAGTGTTTAAAAAAATACAAAATAATGAACACTTTCCACGCTGCGCTTTGGTCCACTCCTTTCGACGAGAGCCGTTACAGGAACTAATGGGGATCATAATAAACCCCAGGAAGAGTAGCTGGTGTCTTGACAGGAACTAATGGGGATCCATAATAAACCCCAGGAAGAGTAGCTGCTGCCTTGGCAGGAACTAATGGGGATCCATAATAAACCCCAGGAAGAGTAGCTGCTGCCTTGGCAGGAACTAATGGGGATCCATAATAAACCCCAGGAAGAGTAGCTGCTGCCTTGGCAGGAACTAATGGGGATCCATAATAAACCCCAGGAAGAGTAGCTGCTGCCTTGGCGGGAACTAATGGGGATCCATAATAAACCCCAGGAAGAGCAGCTGCTGCCTTGGCAGGAACTAATGGGGATCCATAATAAACCCCAGGAAGAGTAGCTGCTGCCTTGGCAGGAACTAATGGGGATCCATAATAAACCCCAGGAAGAGTAGCTGGTGTCTTGGCGGGAACTAATGGGGATCCATAATAAACCCCAGGAAGAGTAGCTGGTGTCTTGGCGGGAACTAATGTGGATCCATAATAAACCCCAGGAAGAGTAGCTGGTGTCTTGGCGGGAACTAATGGGGATCCATAATAAACCCCAGGAAGAGTAGCTGGTGTCTTGGCGGGAACTAATGGGGATCCATAATAAACCCCAGGAAGAGTAGCTGGTGTCTTGGAGGGAACTAATGGAAGAGTAGCTGGTGTCTTGGCAGGAACTAATGGAAGAGTAGCTGCTGCCTTGGCAGGAACTAATGGGGATTCATAATAAACCCCAGGAAGAGTAGCTGGTGTCTTGGCAGGAACTAATGGAAGAGTAGCTGCTGCCTTGGCAGGAACTAATGGGGATCCATAATAAACCCCAGGAAGAGTAGCTGGTGTCTTGGCAGGAACTAATGGAAGAGTAGCTGGTGCCTTGGCAGGAACTAATGGGGATCCATAATAAACCCCAGGAAGAGTAGCTGGTGTCTTGGCAGGAACTAATGGAAGAGTAGCTGGTGTCTTGGCAGGAACTAATGGAAGAGTAGCTGGTGTCTTGGCAGGAACTAATGGAAGAGTAGCTGGTGCCTTGGCAGGAACTAATGGGGATCCATAATAAACCCCAGGAAGAGTAGCTGGTGTCTTGGCAGGAACTAATGGAAGAGTAGCTGGTGTCTTGGCAGGAACTAATGGAAGAGTAGCTGGTGTCTTGACAGGAACTAATGGAAGAGTAGCTGGTGTCTTGGCAGGAACTAATGGGGATTCATAATAAATACAAATAAAAAGAAAAGAAAGAAAGCTTCTGTCCTTCAGCGGCATTACAATCAGACCATCTGCACGCCTTTTAGTAGGTCAACACACACACACACACACACACACACACACACACACACACACACACACACACACACACACACACACACACACACACACACACACACACACCCACACACACACAGGCCTCAAGCCATTAAAAGGGAATAATGGGGTGTTATCTTGTAATTAAAAACCTAACAGGTCTCTTCAGACTAACGTTCGGCCTTAATTGCCATTTCTAGTGCTATGCCTGTGAAACTGAACTTTACCTATGGGGGACAGAGGCACCGGTGTGTGTGTATTACATGCTTAGTGATACTGGAGGTCTACAGATATCCCAGATACCCTAGTGTTTGTAGGGTACCTTGCTAAGATTGTTCCCGGTGACTTTCCACTAGAGGTTAAATGCCTAAAAGGGATACTTTGGGATTTAGGCAATTTATCTAGCATGCTAGCAGATACTCATAGACCTCTAGTCATGAGGCTACCGCTAGTTAGCATTTGCTCGCGAAACTACCTCTAACTTCTTTCTTATTGAACACAGAAACATAAAAATAGTATCCACAAGTAGATAAAGGGCCTCAAAATTACACTCTGGCTCTATTTTCAATACATTAATGTGTGGCTTCCGCCAGAGAAAAGTTGACAAAAATGTAATGCACTCTGCTAGCGCTAGCCCACAGTAATGTGTCCAGTGTAGCAGGTAAACACTGACGGCCCAATGTAACTCTAACCGGTGTACACCAAATCTGTCCTCTTCATCTTTGCCTGTCATTTCTGACCTCTCTTTTAGTGGAGTAGGACTAATAACCTACACTCATCCATTTTCCATTCTGTACCCATCAGGGTCATGTTCATTAAGCACCAACCGGAAGAAAATAGACAGACACAGGGTTGGATTAGCAGGACTTAACTAAAGCTCATTTTATATTTCTGTTGCAAAACGTTTGAACACGTTTTCCATTGTGTGCCATTATGAACAAGACCCAGATATTCCCAACTGAAAAAGACATGTTTAGAACTTCCCCCCAACCCAGTACTCACCCCTGCCCTTGGTGTGGTTGAAGTCTCCCTTGACAATCTTACAGGAGTGTCCGTCTCCGTTACACACCCCACAGCGGTCCTCCTTGGCTGACGAGCCGATGATGCCATCGCAGCCGATTTTCTGCAGACAGTAAGTAGACAACATAACAAAATAAAGTACACAGGAAGTACTTAACATCAAGGAATATACAGGCTACGTCCCAATTATTTCTCCTTCCTAGAAAAGTGTCCCTTCAATGGTTTAAGAAAGATGGAAGGTGGAAACTATGCTTTTAGATGTGTAGGAAGTAGTAGACAATAGTACACGTCAGGAGAAGGTAGGATATATTGATTGGGATTCAACCGCACTCTAATGAAGTCCATCTCTGAATAAACACTGACTGTACTGTCGGTCTACTAGTGGACTGTATTCTGACTCCAAAACAATGCTAGTGAAATAGGAAAAGGCTGTTCCGATCCTCTCTAACTCACTCCCCTTCCCTCACTGACTTCTCATCATGGATTTGAAACTATTAGATAGATGTACAAAACATCCCAATAGCTCCATCTAGTATGTCCGATAGAGTAGAGAGGAACTGCCACCTATTCAATCCTCTCAGATCTTCAAGGGACAGTCAATAAGGACAGAGGAAGCCGAGGGACTTGGAGAATCAGGGCCTTTATTCATAGTAGGAGTGCTGATCTAGGATCAGTTCCCCCCCTGTCTGTATAATTAGTATGTAAAAGGAAGAAACATTATGAATATGACCCCAGAACACTGTGGTCCATGGTAAAAACAGAAAGAGAAGCTATAATACGTTCAGACATCCAAGGCCAGTGATATTAGTCTAGATTCACCAGGACATAACCTATTGTATGTTTAGGGATTGTTTAATACTTCCCAGCAATTATCACAGAGTTAAATCAGCTGTGTACTCACTAACAACTCCAATTACCCAAAGCCATTTACACTCCCAAGCAGCACAAACAGTAAACACAAACAAGAATATTTACACACCAACAGACATATGAACGGACACACATGCATGCACAAACACATAAACACAGTCAGTCCAGTGTGTGTGTGTGTGTGTGTGTTGTTTCCTGGCCTGAGTCAGTAATACGCTGAATACTCTGTATAAAATCCAATCTGTACATCTGGATCATAGGAACTTGATGATTCAGAACACACACACACACACACACACACACACACACACACACACACACACACACACACACACACACACACACACACACACACACACACACACACACACACAATCTGGACAATTTTTGCTGAAACAGACTACGAACATATGGACACAGAGAATCTGGACCAAGATTGACTTTTGCTAATTCAGTGAGGCAGCAGTAGCATCATGTGGGTCTCCATTCTTACCCAGCAGCCTTTAGGCTTCTCTTCTGACAAGACTGACTGTGTTTTCACAACATTTCTGATTTTCTCTCTCTGTCCCCTCTCTGTGATGCTGTTTTCACAGCATTCCTAAATTTCATACAGAGTAACTTAGCATAACATCAACACTTCCCCCTCTCTCCCCCTCCTCTTTCTCTCTCTCTCTCCTGTCTCTCTGTTTCTCTCTCTCTCTCTCCTCTTTCTCAGTTTCTCTCTCTCTCCTGTTTCTCTGTTTCTCTCTCTCTCTCTCCTCTTTCTCAGTTTCTCTCTCTCTCCTCTTTCTCTGTTTTTCTGTTTCTCTCTCTCTCTCCTGTTTCTCTGTTTCTCTCTCTCTCCTCTTTCTCTGTTTCTCTCTCTCTCTCCTCTTTCTCTGTTTTTCTCTCTCTCTCCTCTTTCTCTGTTTCTTTGTTTCTCTCTCTCATCTTTCTCTGTTTATCTCTCTCTCTCCTCTTTCTCTGTTTCTCTCTCTCTCCTCTTTCTCTGTTTCTCTCTCTCTCTCCTCTTACTCCGTTTTGCTTTCTCTCCTCTTTCTCCATTTCAATTCAATTCAAGGGGCTTTATTTCTCTCTCCTCTTTCTCTGTTTCTCTCTCTCTCCATTTCTCTCTCTCCTCTTTCTCCGGGGGGGTGGGAGGGCTGAGAGAGAGGGGGAGAGAGGGGGGGAGACACAGAGAGCGAGACAGAGACAGAGAGGGTGGAGAGAGACTCATTCCTCTTGTTACCTACATCCAGATGATGATAAATACGTAGCAAAAGAAAAGCTGAGGAGAAGAAAGAAGGAAACCGAAGGAGAAGACAGGAGAGGAAGAGGAGGAGGAAAGAGGAGGATACAGACAGATGAGACAAATAGGAGGAGGAAAGAGGAGAATACAGAGAGAGGAGAGGAAGAGGAGGAGGAAAGAGGAGGATACAGAGAGAGGAGAGGAAAGAGGAGGATACAGACAGATGAGACGAATAGGAGGAGGAAAGAGGAGGATACAGAGAGAGGAGAGGAAGGGGAGGAGGAAAGAGGAGGATACAGAGAGAGGAGTGGAAAGAGGAGGATACAGAGAGAGGAGAGGAAGAGGAGGAGGAAAGAGGAGGATACAGAGAGAGGAGAGGAAAGAGGAGGATACAGAGAGAGGAGAGGAAAGAAGAGGATACAGAGAGAGGAGAGGAAAGAGGATACAGAGAGAGGAGAGGAAAGAGGAGGATACAGAGAGAGGAGAGGAAAGAGGAGGATACAGAGAGAGGAGAGGAAGAGGAGGAGGAAAGAGGAGGATACAGAGAGAGGAGGAGGAAAGAGGAGGATACAGAGAGAGGAGAGGAAAGAGGATACAGAGAGAGGAGAGGAAAGAAGAGGAAACAGAGAGAGGAGAGGAAAGAGGAGAAAAGAGGAATATACAGAGAAAGGAGAGGAAGGAATAGAATAATAGAAGGATTGAGAGAAGGAAAAGAGTAAATGTAAAGCAAAACACTTTTTATGGCCTGGCATCACTGTCCGCTTTTGCTGTCCAATGTTTGACTTCATTGATTAAGACAGATTACAGATGTAAGGATCTTAATTTGTTTGCAACAGCAGCAACAGAAAATATGAATTATTATGTGAATTATAATTAGCGGACATATCTGTAGGGGTTGATACATTTGTTGGGAAATTTCTAAGTGTAAATTACAAACTTCAGAAGCCTTTTTAAACCTCAAATACCTCAAAAGTTATCCTGCAACAGGGTGATCAAATTAAGATCCTATATCTGTAGAGAATGGAGACCTGCACACTGACGAACGCTTCCACTGTGTTTCTGTGCAATGTTTCACTTGGAAGTCATCGTCAGGCATAAAAGACCAAACCATTTAGATTTGACATTTAGAAGCGGCTGATGTATGCGGCATATGAACTGCTCTGCCATTTACATGAAACCAGTTGCGCAGCATTGTGACAAGAGCAAGTGAGAAGCATTATATTCCTTCACCTTTTCCTCATAGACGTCACATCTGACTCAGCCATGGCTCTGAGAGCATTCACCCTGCTAATGCTCTCTCTGCTCCACCAGTGTGTCCCTCACCCACTCAGCCTGGGACGAATCATGAACTTCAGCTCCTCCCAGTACCAGTCTACCTCATCCCAGACGAGGTGTATGTCATCCCCCAGAAGCTCACCGGTGGCGAGACTCGTTCAGAAAATCATCCGTACTCAGCTGGAGCATCACAGTTCCACGTCTCAATCCATCAATGGGGCGGCAGGTGGGCTAGTGGTTAAGAGCATTGGGCCAGTAGGGTCTCCCGTGTGGCACAGGATCTGTGTTACTACAGATCCTGGTTCGATACCAGGCTGTGTTGCAGCCGGCCGCGACCGGGAGACCCATGAGGCGACACACAATTGGCCCATCCGAGTTAGAGGAGGGTTTGGCCGGCCGGGATGTCCTTGTCCTATCGCGCTCTGGAGACTCCTGTGGTGGGCCGGGCCGGGCGCATGCACGCTGACACGGTTGCCAGGTGTACAATGTGATGCTGGAGGGTGTATTGTATTATACTGTGTAATGTGGTGCTGTAGAGTGTATTATATTGTACTGTGTAATGTAATGTGGTGCTGGAGGGTGTATTATATTGTACTGTGTAATGTGATGTGGTGCTGGAGGGTGTATTGTATTATACTGTGTAATGTGGTGCTGGAGGGTGTATTATATTGTACTGTGCAATGTGATGCTGGAGGGTATATTATATTGTACTGTGTAATGTGGTGCTGGAGGGTTTATTGTACTCTACTGTGTAATGTGATGCTGTAGGGTGTATTATATTGTACTGTGTAATGTGATGCTGGAGGGTATATTATATTGTACTGTGTAATGTGGTGCTGGAGGGTTTATTGTACTCTACTGTGTACTGTGATGCTGGAGGGTGTATTATATTGTACTGTGTAATGTGGTGCTGGAGGGTTTATTGTACTGTACTGTGTAATGTGGTGCTGGAGGGTATATTATATTGTACT